>NW_024705083.1:30690-77352 GCF_018977255.1 Callorhinchus milii
GGCCGATTGACCTTAGGGCTACGGCAGAAAACACCTGAGGGGTCATTCTCTATGCATGTGGCAATAATCGTTCTTGTAGACGGCCCATATTTGAGCGCTTTAATGGGAATGTGCCTTCACTGGGCACTCTAAAAGTAAGGGACAGCCCGGAGCTATGTTTGAGGTCGGGCGCATCAATTTAAACGGCGTCGACCATTATAAATTGAGGGGTGCTACTGGGGTAGACCTCCCGAACGTTGGAGAATTCGGACCCGGAGTAGTGCGCGGGAAGAATTCGTCTAGATGCATATCCATCATCTTGGTATCGCTGAGGGCCCAGGTAAGACATGCGGATTCCACTCCAGATTCGCTGGCTACTGCATCAAATATACCCAGTTGCACGAACGCCATGGCAGACATACCTCCCGTTGCAACCGAGCGCGCCCACGGGGCGTCAATTTTCGCCCAATTTCCTATTATTTGTCGTTATGGGTCGGACTATTCCACTTTCACCTAGCACCGCGCGAACCAGCTGCTGATCTTTCACCAGTAGAACGGGGGTAGCCGGCGTCTATTGTTACGTCCAGTATAAGTGACACACCACTTAGTGGATTGACGTTAAGTGTTTCGTAAGGCTTAGCCTCGTTTATTATCTCCGTTTCCTGGTTGTGTCGATTGGGGCGATGGAAATTTAACAGCGTAGCCTTAGTGCTTAATAGGATTTATGATATGCTCTGACTCATTGATCCGTCCTCGCAATGTGACAGTTAACTTCGCTCATCTGAGCTGCTTAGACTCTCGAGGTACCGAAGTTCCTAAGCGTAAGTCCAAATCTGGCGGCGACCCCGTACCAAGCTAAATACACTTTCCAGGGAGCGAATAACCGTTTCGTTAACTCGACCATCGGAATGGATACGCATCAATTCAATGTACATATATCGGTAATTAAACCTCAGCTCATTATTGAGATCCGATCACGATACCAAAAGGGAGACAAGTCCTCGCCTTGCGTAAATCGTAAGCCGATCTGCTCGACCTAATACCTTGTAGGCGACACCGAAATGCTACGCTTAAGATAATTGTGCGATGGGATTGGATGATTTCTTATAGCGAATTATGATATGGAGGCGACGATTCTAAGCAGAAAATGCACTCACTGCGACGGGGGGTGAACCGGAAACATCTAGCTATGACAGCGTGTGATCAGTCCTCACTTCACTCTTACACGCGGCCGCTGGCTTGTCCGGTCTTCATTCTCGATAACATAGCCGTTCTCACCGTCCAACATACCTCTTCCACGCATCAATGATCCGACGGAGAAGAAAACGTCTCGTTACCCCTATCATACATCCTGAACACTCACTCGGCTTGCCGGTGAAACATCCTTTCAGAGTCACAGAGTCTTTCGCTTAGTGCATCTGGCGTAAAAGCCTAACTTTTTACGACTGTATAGACGGTGTACCGCTTGGTGGAGGCTGGGTGGACGGCTAAACACGAATAAATACATAGCATATCTCCACAAACTTTCCAAGAGGCCATTTGATACATCTGACCCTGATGATTGGGTCCCGAATTAGTTAGCTGTTAAACTCCCAGGTCCCTTCCTGCTGTACTGTCGCTAGGACGCCACTCCACGCTACAAGAATAATACCGCATGGAGTGCCTGCTACAAAGTGCGGCAGACTATACTCCACCATGAGTGCATTACTCCACGCCTGTTTCATCGATAAGAGTTTAGTAGCAATCTTTTCGTCGCAGAAGAAAGGACGTTTCTATATCTCTTAATTACTTAATTCTGTGATGAGGTGGCCCTACCGGTCGCTACCACCCGGACGTGTTGTATTCTGGAGTGCCTAAAGTATTATGCAAGTCAGTCAGATAGAATTCTATGAAAGGATAGGGTAACAAGGCATGTGGTTAGCGACCGATATTCAATAACAAGTGTTGGCTTATCCGGGCGTCTACGTGGGCTTGATTTCGACACGAGTATAGAAAACCTCAGTAGCGGAGGTCATGTGATTGCAGCATAATGACCCCGTACCGGGCTGGTGAGTTGCGACTTCACGTTTAGAGTCTAGAGCTGCTATGAGTGTAACTACCTGAGCTTTGTCCCCCTAAACCCGCGGTGCTATTGCCTGGAACTGCCTTTAGGGCGTGGGAACAGGGCGCTCGGACAGGTTCGCCGCGTGCGATAGCAGACCTTACAGCATGATAATCCAGAGAAGTTCTTACAGCCCAATAATTATGTTCGCTACATGGCTTTTTAAAAAACCGGCAAACAAGATGTGTATAGACGGTCCGGCTCAGCTCTAGTCTCCTCACACATTTTATTGCACTTCCGACAAACCCTAAGACAAGTGTATTGAGCTTGTAGCCGGAATCGGGACAGAACGAACCGGTCGCTTGCTTGCTGGACTTAGTAGAGCATTGACTCAAGCCCCTTAACTGTATCCCAGTCATAATGAATTAAAATATCCAGTTATGATATGAGAAGATGTTGGAGAACCCGCTCCGGAAGGCGGTTTCTTATCGCTGGTAAAAACCAGACCTCCCTGGGGCTCCCACAACGGTCGACGAGCGCGGTCAGCGTGAGCTGGGACCCAGAGCGACGCTGGAGTCCGGGTAGCGTGTTCCTCACTCAGGGAAACAGCCATTAGTGCCTATTCCGGACCCTTAGATGTCTGCTTTAGCGGAATTTGCGTTAGCCAATATAAGCAAATGATGGCATCCGAGAACCCAGTAGGAGCTACTCTGTCCCCCGATAGGGTACCCACAAGGAGGAGGACTATTCAAATATGTTGCTCTGAAATGGCCGCACCTATCGGGATAGGGTTAGGTGCACATCGCACACAAACAGGCATATCAATAAACGTTGGACTATGTTACATAGCAGGTTCGGCAACGGCATTGGTACTCAATGGGCACCATCCAATGAGGCACTGCTCATTATTCAGATGATAAGCTGATCCTCGTCGGAGGAAACGATACCCGATAGTATGGCTGGAGGCTTATTATCACGCTTCGCGTATCTAGTCCACTTAAGTATCCACAGGTTAATTTCCTTGATCTCCTCAACACAGGTTACTAAAATAACTTCTAGGTCGTTCTATGACCCCTCGGATTTGAGCTGACGTTCGAAGTCACCTGCTGCAACGCGGCTGCCTCACTATTAGATCAAAATCTCGACCCTTACTGTTCGTGGTACTACCAATTTAGAAAATAGGCCACGCTCCTACTATGGTGTTGCGAAGATCGGCGGCCCGCGACGGGCAACTTAGCATTTACAAGTGCTCGTAGATACGTTGATATTATCCTAATGGGTGTACATTATGCTTAGCCTATACGGTCTGAACACTGCAGACTACGAGGTTGCAGGGGGATGGCACTAGCCGGGTTGAAACGGCCTGGGAGCTTGTTTAAGTTAGGTTAAAAATAGCGACTGATGAGGAGCCAGGCCGAACTAGGGAACAAAACTTTGACTCGGTCCGAACGATTTAGTCTGCACATGATTATAGGTCTGTGAGGGTAAATGTTCGATCGCCAGTCTGGTTGATGCGGCGCAAGCCGTTATCTACTCGGTGATCCCTCAAAGCGTACGAGTGAAGGATTTCCTCTTCAACTCCAGGATCTGTGGGATGCGTGAATCGTCTCAACGAATCGGGGTTTAGTACCTAACTACTTTATCACGAGGGAGAGCAACGGCCATGTGGTTATGCTTGCATCAGCGACCCGGCAATGTTCTGAACACCCAATTGTGTATGAATATAACAGATGGGATCGATGAAATTGCGATTTTTGAGGCGACACCGGTGCTCCCGCCCCACGGCCTATAGGTAGATCATACCATGGCAAGTAAGATGAAGATGCACAATGCTCTCACAGTGTCACTGCTCCTAAGACCAGATAGAGGTGTTGTATCCGAGATGAGATCTCTGAATGATTACGATGTACTCTACCAGCCTGAGCGCACTAAAGCCTTCATTTCTGCAGTGTTGACGAAAACTGTACCTTAATCGGGCGCGGTCAGACGTGGTTCTATAAGCAAACACGGGTATAAAAGAGAAAACAAAGCAACGCCATTGCTCGAGGCCATCCAGTTGGTTGAGGCCATAGATGACAACTGCCGGGGATATTGCTCCCTTTAGCTGTTGTACTCCCCTGTAACTATCTCCCGTTCACAATACGCACTGTATAACCTGGATATTAACAAATGGGTCGTATCAGTATTGCTGTAATGCCTTGAGGGTCCCAAGGCATTTGCCCGGTATTCTATGAACACATTCGTAGCGTTCTCACTAAATGGTCCTGCCTTCGGGCTCGTAACTGCATCCCCCGGGAAAGTACGACCGAGTGGCGCGAACGATTGCCCATGCCGGAGCTTAATCCCGTGAGGTGCTCGAGTGGACACCTGACGCCCTCCAATCACCCGCGCCCTTTTCTTCGTAGGAACCAGTACTAGTAGCTACGGAAGCGTAGGTTGATCATTGAAGACAAGGCGTCACAAGCAGAAGACGAAGTGCGCTTGTGGGTAGATGGATTAGGTCACAGGTTTGGGTCCTTGCGACCGAAAATCTATATCGCGACTATTTCACAGTGAACCGTCAAAGAGTCTCTCATCAAGCCTTTAACTGTGAGCAGTTTTGTTCTACATCTTTGAAAACGGAGAAATCGGCACGCAGAGCAGTTCGCACTAGACCCTTAAAAGATCCACAACGGCCACAATGTACCGGCCTTTCCAACGGAACGGCCGTATGAAGCAAGTATACCAGCTGGCTGTGCCACATGTGACCCTACAACACAGTCGCCAGATTTGCTCTGACTTGTGTCCCGTAGTCACATTTCGTATAAAGGCAGAATAATTGGATCTTGAGATCACAAAGAACGCGCACCCTAGATCCCGAAATTGGTTAGACCTTAAGATTCGACCCCATTACAGGCGTGCTACCTCCCGCTTAAGGGACGGACCCCGGGAGGTTGTCTACACGGGCCGTCTCCGGTAATCTAAATGTTGGGGCATCACACCGGGAACGTTGCTCCTTCGAGTACATTTGACATTTTTAGATACTTGATCCCGGAACTATTCGAGGTCTGCGTACTGTTACCGGATCCAAACCACAGAACAGACGGTGTTCAAGGCGTTCTTTCTTCGTTCATCTTGGTGCACACGGCCCCACCCTGAGCCAACGCCGACTGGGGTTGTATACAGGCGAAGTAACCCAGCGGTTTCTAAAGGCCATTAGTTCACCGCGGGCTCTACGGCATCTCCATAAGGAAGCGCGCAAGACTAACCTGCACCAAACCTAGGTAAGTATGATCGAACCATAAGTGTCCATTTGGGCGCCATGCACGTTTGCTTCGGGCAGGTCGGTAGACAGACCCAATATCGAAGGCTGGGACGGGGGCTGTATGTGACAAGTTTACAGTTCTGGTGAACACTAGTTGTAGGAACCCAGTACTCATAGGGTTAACTCCTTACTGTGCATTATCAGCTGTAGACCGCGTGCAGCTAGGTGATAGTCGAACCGTGAGGTGTTAGCCAGAACTGCTGTGTCAGGGGCTACGCCCCTCTTACTAGCCTGAGGTTTGAGGGATCTTCCCTATGCTCGAAAACTTAGTCTCAAAAACCGTAAGGTGAGTCCGTGGCCGCGAATTTGATGTGAGGTCTCTCTACGGTCTTATCTGGATGGATGAGCATCTTTGAACACAGATGGAAGATATGATTCGTTTTAAGGTCGTTAGGAAATCAACGGCGCCTGGCAGTAATGTATTACTAAGTTAATCAACTCAAGTATCCGCTGTGGTAGAGCGCTCCCGGCATGAGTTAGTTCCGGCACAGGAACCCAGGTAGCAAACGGGCGGCGTAAACCAGTTCACAACGTACTTTCATAGAGCCATCGATGTGACACGTCTCTTAGCGCGCCGAACCTCATGGTGATGTACTTAAGCAATTAATGACCGCTCTCGTATCTGTCGAAGCGGGCTACTTAGACGAATTAGTGTCATCGATTGCACGGCTCACAGACTAATATGGCAACATGGTAGAGAGCGCACTTCATTGGCAACATCGCCTAGACTCCTCGATAATTTTGAAACCAGTCCCGTCCCTTTCGACGCCAGAAGGGACCCATAACAACTGCTTGTCAACCTATAGTCGATGATAGCGGGTTCTGCATCACAGGTGCTAGTAGCCCAACTGGATATCCCGGGATGTTACACTTCCTTGATCCGGCGTTCGCGATTCCTACTGGCATTTAAAATCGGAAAAGAGAACACATTTCTAAGACCATACATTTCACCCCATGAGCTTGGATCCTCAAACAGACGCCTCAGACGGTAATAAGCCGAGCCGTTAGATATATGTGTACCACGCTAGCGATCGGCCTACGCAGTGAAGACCGTGCTTAGACCGTTAAGGTAATAATATACGCTAGATCCAGGCAGATCATATGGGCGAGTAGGTTGAGAATACAGCGATGATCTGGTTGCTCTAAGGCTAGAAAGCTGTATTTCGCGATCTCTTCCGCTCGAAGTAACCTACCAACATTCTGTCACTTCGAAGGTATGCTGGGATTAACGGGAAAAGGCGTCATATATGGAGCGCTCACGGATCGCATGGCCTTGATAAGGTCAAGCGCAATTAACAGGAAAAATCAGCCATGCGGAATGGCGAGGTCGGAACTAGCGGACTCCGCCGGCTTGCAATCTAAGCATGCAAGGAGAATCTACTAGTTAACACTATGGAAGCTAATACCGAGCCCTAGTCGCCAATCTAAGCAAACAAGCGGACTCGGTTTTTCTAATCGAGATTCTGGGTTGTCAGGATTTATTCGAGGCATTTTCTATATTTCCATCACAGTGAGCGGAGCCTTGTCCACCGCGCGACGAACGCTTTTCCGATGCTACGATCTGCTTAAATACCCGCGACTGGATTACTCTTGGAGCGAGTTTCCACACGGAACACCTTACAGCCCTCTCTTGTAGGGCTCTCCGTCTACAATGTGTCCAATTGACAGCACTCATAGGATACTAATGCTTGCCCACTTTGAGATGAATAGCAGCGCGGACTCGGTATATCTGGCGGAAAGTCTCTATTGCACTTCGAAGGCGGATGAATGGCTGAACCCAGGCTCGATTAATCGGTCGTATACCAATAAGTAGGTTGGTTCATCTCTTACCAGCGACAATGGCATTGGGTTCGCAGATACATACCCCAGGTAAAGAGGGCGTCTTCGAATGGGGAGGACTGGGTGTTTAGACCCAGCCGCAGTCCTGAAAGCATTAATTTCTCAGAGTGATGGCTATCCTGTGTTTATGAATTGCTGAATTTCAAATTGACCCTATGTCATCCCGCTCCCTAGGTGGGTTGTTTCTCTGTATCGATACGTTAGTGCCTACCACGGTGCCCGCCCGGCTTCCGCCCGCCAGCTTAGTTGAGGTATTTTGGCGATATAACCCGCGGAGTCACATAATTGGCAACAGCTATTATGGTCCAGCAAGTAAGGACACCCCAAAGACCTGGCAGTAAAGGCTCAAGGAGATCGTTCGAACTCGATGAACACATCAAAAACCGTGATGACGGGTCACATAGGGCAGGGCGGGTCAGTAACTGACCGGTCAATGGAGGGACGGGAGCACGCGTGTGCTCAGGGTAAATGGGGTCGACTAGAGAATTTGCTGTGAACCTGGCAAGTGGACCAGCGGCTTATGCGAGATATAGGCAGAAAGCCCTACCAACAAGGATCGCCTGCTGCTACATGGGGATGTCCATACGTGACCTAGAGTGGCAAACTAACGAAAGCGGCTCGCTCGTCCGATCTATGAAAGGGGTTACAAGAAATAGACGTTTGGGTAAGTTTCCACGTATGCACAGGTGCCTCGATGGCACAAACGTCATTTACTAAGCGGCGCATCGAAAAACATTGCATCTAAACATAGAAATATTCAATGCTCCCAAAGAGAGTGGACGCGAAGGCCGTACACAATCTTGCGATTCCCCACTTGACAAGGTATCAGCCGGACCAGCGAATATGGTATGTCGCACTGCTGATGTCTCGGTACGAGACAAGGAACGGCTTGTAGTTCTGAGGCGGCGAGAGGCAGGCAGCCTTAAGAATCCAACGCGCGGATGCAACTAGCACCGATGCACTCGGGGCGTTAACTAAGCTGTTAGGAGACAACGTTAAAGATATTGAAACGTGAAGTAGGGGCCAGATGCTCCTTCCCTCCGGCCTGGTTACTGGGTTTTGTATAAATTGGTTATTCTAGAAACAAAGGGTGGCATAATGTGCTTCCCAGTGAGCTTAAGAAGCGAATCCTGGACTCAACAGAAGCCGAATCGAACACGGTCACGTTACTAGGGGTCTGTGGAATCCACCCTTCATCCTCGGCTATTAGACGCGACCCAATTGGCAGGCCATTCGGTCACGTTCTCATGGCGTCGGCTTTGGAGAAATTGCATCTGACCCGCATATATAGCTAGCGGAAATAGGTGTCATCTAGTTGATGCACTTAGGGAGTAGTTTCGACCAGCTGAGCGCTTCATGAAAGGAATCACTTCCCACAACGACACGGAGAAGCCCTATCCACCGGATCTGGGAAGCGCGGGGATGCTGGGGGCATGCCAGTTAGAATCCCAATAATCCATAGGATTGAATAATCGAATATGTAGGAGACAACATGGCGACGCACGAGATTCCGATACACCCGCTGATCTTCCGTGATCTAACAATGGTCAGCATCGCTCGTGTGGGCACTGCAAGAACCGCACTAGGGCGCTTGCATCATTAGCGACAATGTGTTAGAATGCTAGTACTACTGACATTCTCAGCCAGATGCCGACTGAGAAAGGACTCCGGACAAACTTCTCCATCTTCGTGGAGGCGACAGGCAGATCTCTAGGACCAAGGACGTAAGCTATGGCACCGTGTTCCAAGCCGCCTCTGCGCGGAGGCCCCGACCACGAGAGACGTGCGGTAAATACGGAGTGATATCACGGTGGCGTGGGAATCCTACCAGGAAGACGGGATCAATTTGCCCTAATAGTTGGCTATCTATACGGATATCATCCGCACAATAAGAGCGACCTACTTCAGTTTCTATACCGGAGTACAGAAGACTGCCCCCCATTCCGAGCTTCGGGATGATGCGTACTTCGGTGTGGTTCTTATAACCAAACTAACAATAATCTGCAACTCGAGTATGGAGGAGAAATAGGGGAGTCCGTGCTGCTTATAGAACGAGAGAAATGACGTGAATGCACTTTCTATAGTTTCATTGATTGTCGAGGCCCGACGGCACACTATCATACAATGACTCTTTGGCAATACTATAGAACGGTGAGATGTGGTAAATCATGGTAGTCGCTCATTGGAGCCGAAAGGTTCCACACCAGGTATTTACTTCATTAACGGATAGTGGGTTCGGGCCAGGGCTGTTGGTAAATCAAAGGATATGAAAATCGTTTGAAACTGTGCGTGGGTTGTGGGAGTCCAGATTGATTGCAAAGAATGACGGCCGGCGTCGAAGAGTTTTAAATCACACCGTTCTTGTTGATGACAGCCCCCGTACGCCGAGCCTTTGAAGGTTAAATACAATCAAAGTTTATTTCATAGTGGTCGTGAGTGTTCATCGTCGGTAGTAGCCTTCTTATCAGTACAATACAGGAGACGCGGGGCGAGCGCTCCTCATGCAATGTTTGTGTCTCTTCCAGGCGTAGCGTCCAGACGCTCTGTTAAGCGATGAACGTCCGGATTTATTAAGTAACTGGTCCGACTCACCACAGGCAGGGAGTCGAGGGCGACCAGAAAATAACCCATCGCAACTTAATAGTATGGAGCTCTAGAGTTCCGAGACGTAGGGGGGTCAGCTAAGAGACCATGGGTGATAAAAGCAGGGAAACAATTAAAGCAGCTCTGCGAAAGATAACTCTAGCTCCGCGTAACAGGCCATTTTACGATGACGCAGCTGCGCGATTTGCTAGGATACATCATTATCAGCGTGGGTTGGGGGTGGCAAGTTAAGTATGACATGTTGTTGATCTTCCGTTTAAATTCGATAAAAACACCTTCTATCGTATCACACCAGCTCCCTGGGTCTGTTACGAGGTATAGAACGAGAACCGTATCCACCCATCCTTGCAATCAACTTGTGGTTGTCACGTGACACGTGTAGGACGATCCGCGGTTCACCTATAGTTCAACTAGAGGCATGCCCGCCTCATAACAAACGCTGCATATCAGATGTGAGAAAATGTCGGCTACTGACCACATTTCTTACCCTAGAAATTCGTGATCGCGTGGGATGCATTATATAACACGAGATCTCGAGTGGCATCCCCAATTGTGCGTGCATAAACACTAGTGGCGATTAATTTGCGGGGTCCGGCTTCGTGTATAAGCGCCGTCCCACTGTCAAGGGCGAGGGCCACATGAGCTAGTGTATGCGTGTTTCGACATCGTTTTTGTTGGGTCGGAGATATGAGTGTCTGAATACGAGATACGCTCGACAGGACTTCGATGAAGTCCATACTTACCATTCAGGATAACCGTACACGAGAATCTAAAGTACTTTACAAGCGGGCGGTCTTGTACTTACCCATGTGCAGTGGCCACCCGCAGGGCTGTCAGCGATGGAGGCTGCTCAATAAATGCAGTGTGTAACATGCGAGCAAGGATAAGACCACGGACCGGAGTCACACGGCTGGTATACAATAAAGATGAAGATCAACTATACACCCACACAATTGGTGATTGCTGAAACTACTAGCATGGACATATCTGCCTTAACGTACAGTAGTGACGTCAAAGATTTGTAGAACCATGGTATGAGGCGCCGCTCCGCCTGCTTCCGCAAATCAGTCCGACTGATCACGTCAGGCCGCTCTCGACACGCGGACACGATCCGGAGCACTTAGATAAAAACAGATTTTTCGCATCCCCTACTAACAGTTTAGACAAACTGCGGACTGTGAGCCCCTGCAGGTATGCGGCGCAATTTCTCGGCGTCCTAAGCTCACGACACTACTGGGGGTGCGCGACATACGACCGTATTACAGTGTAGGTCGTTAGCTTGAGAAATTTCTGGATATCAACGGTACCCGTGGGTCTCCCTCTATCTCCTAGGATTCCATACCTACTTTCACTCGTGCAGAGTCGCGTAGTTTATGGCTTGTTACGACCCCACTTGCAGACCGTTCAGGAGAAAGTTATGGAGATGCTTTGTATAGTATACAATCCTTGATTGCATGAACCCCAATGAGATGACGATGCCAATGGCTGTGAGAGTGTCCCCTAGCATCTGAGTCGAGCATTGTTCAGTAGCGTGGCGCAACGCGTGTTGATTGTCCTTTTGATCATGAGCATCCCAGAATTAGACTAGTCCATCAGAGAGGAATGCGAACCATGGCAACATCACGAAGTACACAGGGTATTTATTGTTTAAACGAACCACTCAGATTTTTCATGAAGAAGCATAGCTACCGCCGCCAAATACAGTTAATTTTGAATCCCGAGTGAATTCCGCAAATCTCCTGTGAGGCTCAATGGCCCGCTTATAGGGACCAACGTGGGTGAGCTGCGAGCCGGGGTTAGTGGTCTTGTACGAAGCATCGATTTGTCGATGCGTAGTGGTGTAATTGCGTAGTTGGAGTATCCGCGCAAGTAAGATCTCTCAAGACTTATTCAGCCTGCACAGAAGCGGTAATTACGCTATCGGATGGTGTCGTTGGGAGAAGTGCAGCGACAAACCTGCTTGTCCAAGGGATCCCATTGAGGACAAATAAGGGGGGTCCAGTTTACCGCGTTGTTGCGAGGCATATACGCCAGTGGACGATGAAATAATTTCTCTGGCTTTGCTACGTTGAGATGCGATGTTTGCGGCTTTTGTGATGGGTTGTAGATCCCATTTATTACGGTCTTTCTCTTTGCCAAAACTGAGCCCTACCCCATAGAAAGAGGACACGGACTTGGAGGTACCTTTCAGCTATCAGTGCACGCCTGGACTAAGTTACAATATGATTATGGCAGGGTCGTCACGCTGCAAAGAATATACGCGTCGGTACTCGTCATAACACCTCTACAATACATGTCCGCAAATACTACATTCGGTCCCATCTAACCAGTAGCAAACTTGGATCCCCTAAAGGAGCCAGAACGCGATTGGTAAATGTTAGTTCACCTTGATAACCAGTGCAACGATCGGCAGATGGCCAGACCAGCAGATCAATTACAAGCAACAGGGTGCATCCTACGTTTTACGGCGGTACGATTACTATCACGAAGTGCCAATTCGAGAGAACGGGAAATCTGATGTCTCAGTTGGTCGCCCCCCTATACAGTCCCCCTATGCTGTCCGTAAGATATGGCCAGGGTGCGCTGGCACTAATATCTATTTAAGCCCGAATCCACCGTACCCCTCCGCCTCCCGATTCCATAGTTTAGATACGTATTGGTGGCGGAAGACTTTAGAAGAGCCCCACACCAGCTTATCTTGTGTCATGCGTCGCCGGATAGGCACACAAGTTTACCAAGTGCTCCCGGACATAACGTCTCTACAGTAGTAAAACGATCGCCGGTTATCGTCTGCAATCCGTTATGCGCGATCAACTGTCCAAGGGGGCTTGTTCGGGGACAACGTCACCCGTGAGGTCCGGCACAAGCGTATAGCACCCGAGCGCCAGAGCCGGACAGCTACGCTAAAGGTTTCACCTTTGGCCTTGGTCAATGACTGAGAGGCATCAGGCCTTGAATCGAGAGGTGCGATACAGAGCACGTCGCCATCCATACGCGTTTCGCCTTAGAGATATGCCGAACGGCTCAGGTGGAGTATGCAGCTTAGTGATTGAGTCATGCTCTTTGAGCCAGCCATCTATACAACATCCCGTCTATTTGAGCTAACCTCCAGGCCCCCGTCCTTATTGACGGGGCGCGCATCTTAAGATGATGATATACCACCAGTCATGAACATAAAAATAAGACGTACAATGCTCCCTATATCTTAGACTAGAGAAGTGTTTGATGTGCAAGAAAGTACGGCAGGTCTCTACACCAGCCGTATGCAGCGTGTACATAGATGGGCCAGTTGTCCGCGGCGGAGTGCCCGAGGGGATTAAGCTCACCCATTACAAAAGTTCTTCTTGCTAAGTCATGTTGCGATCCGGTTAACGGCATACTTCGCTATGGCTTCCCCGCAGCTTCATGCGAGAAGAACCATTGACAGGCCCTGGCCTCTTTCTATTACGGCTTCTCAGTGAAATCGGGTTGGGACCTCGTTGAAGGTTAAAGTGGTTAATTCAGCGATCTTCGGTGAAAAGAGAAGCTGACAATTATTTACTGTGCTATGCTTGCACACGACGTATGCAAGCGTTGTGATGTTTCCCCTGAATGGCGTCTGCAGTACGAAAAATTCGAGGATTAAACCTCTGATCGAACTGTTTGTATTGAACGACGCCCCCGATAAAGTTGGCACAATCCCTCCTCGTGTTACGAGGGTTGTTGAGATTCTCACGATGATGATACCACAGGTCCTTTGGCATGTCACGCCCTCGGGGTGTTAGGCTTGGTCTCAGGATTTAATGACTCAAGCAGTTTTCATTGGAACTCAGCTGTGCATGGATTGGTAATCTCCTGGCCAACACTAGACTGAGAGAGAATCCCAATAAGACACTGGAGCGCGGAGCGTACTGAAGGCGAGGTCGAGACTGCCTTAGGAGGGGAAATTTAATAGGATGAGATGAGGTGGTAGTAACGGTTGTAGTAAAGGCAACAGAACGGCGGGTTATGAATACCAGCACGCATCTGGATAGCTCTGTAAACCAATGATTGACTGCGTCGTTACGTCGTCGTGAGAAGGGATGGACGGTGGGCGACGTAGCTCCACTTTCGTTTCTTATCAAGAGCAACATTCCTATAGTTAGTCTAGACGTGTGGGATAAACTGACGAGGATTCGTTGGCGTGAGATAAATGCCACAGACTGGCCGACCATATTTGAATCGGAAGCCCGCCCTCCGCGAGTTCCTCGCGCTCGCCTGTAGGCTGAGTAGCCGATGGCGTGCGGCTGCTTCGACCGACGCTCGTACCCTACCCCGATCTTACCGAGCGCTACAATTAAAAGTGTGGTAGTGGTAGCTCACGCAGGGGGTTGTTCCCCCAGAACAATCGCTGCGATACTGGTTTGATCACCGCAACTTGAGTGTGAGTTATTGACTAGTCGATGGAATGAATCTATACGTAGGGTGTGACACACGGGGGACCATCAATTGACACACCGGCCTCCGACAACCACGATTGGCAAGTTGCACATACGAAGTCGCACACGGGAGTATTATGTCTGATGCCCTCGGACTTGTAAGTTGCCGGTCTCATCTGATCGGTTTTTTGCCGGGGCCTTTTTCCAGCCCGGCGTGGCGATGCCCTATGACCCTCCAAGAGATGTGCCCGTTGCATACGACGACTAGTTTGTTGGCAGTCGAATCGATACACTTGGATGCTAGGGGATGGGACTCATGGATTGTCTTCAAGCGGCTCAGTTTAGCCTTGATTAGGGGGTGCGTTAGAGGTGTCAATGCAGCTTCGCTATATTTGCCTAAAGTGTCAGTTGAACCGAACTTACGCGAGGACTACCTACAAAGGTGTTCAACTCTCAGAAAGTATCTCTCCTGGTCGGGTATAGCGCAGTCTGGCTTAACCCTGCACTCATCGACCGCCTTACGGCCCAATTAACTGGAAATTAAAATTTTTCCGTGCGGTCATTTGGGTTGTGTTCGTAACAGTGCGCTCCAAACCGGAGCCTGCGGGGTTATCTTATCAGCCGCTGGGGCTTAGGATGGGCAACCACATTTCCACCCGAGGTCTCCGATTCGTCCAGGACCTTAGTCTGCACAACAGATAATGCGTTTATAGGATGGGGCATGAGCCCAAAATTTAAAAGTAATAATTCCATCAAGCACCTCCGTATCATCACGGAACAGAAATTGCACACGTGAAGGGCAGTTGACCACCGAGTAGGCTCAGGTCATAGATATCGCCGTTCAGCGGCTGACCATCCGGCTTTCACGCCGCTTCCAGTTACGCTTCGTCTCGGTCTGGGTTTATAATGCGAGCATATGACTGTCTCTCGATTGAGACAAGTGAGTGAACTGTACTGCCAGGAGCCCTCCTGATTACCGAGATTGTACTAGATATGAGGTAATACAGCTATCGTTAGCCTGGTGTGACAATCGGACTACTTCGAATAGAGGGTAAAAGGGTTTTCTCTAACGGCGAAGTTGCCCAACACAGTCTCCGTCGGTCCACAAACGAACTGCTTTTATCTTGAACTACGTCCCAATGTGGTACAATCCACGTGTTCAAGATTAACACCACCGTTAGTGCTATGCGCATGATTTGTTCGGACCATAAGACGCAGAGTACACCCAGCAGGAACTTCCATGGTGGGACAGTAATCTCAATAAATTAGGTGTTTTAAGAGCGTTACTCTTCCCCATGTATCTCCAAGCACGGGAAATTCAACATCGACTGACTTCCGAGCTGGGATGTGCGGGTGCGGTGGGTACTCCGCCGGACGTACGCATTGCCGCTATAAGGAGGAGTAGTCCCTTCAGCACCCTTTAAATCTGCTATAGTAGCAACCTAACCGAGGCCTTCCAACTACCAAGGCAGTGAACGAAAAAGTCTTTAGCGTAGACCCCGCGGCTATATCGTCGTTCTACTATACCCCCGACGGAGGTCCCAACCTGTTAGATCAAGGGCTTATAGCCTGCATACCGTCCCGTGGCTCGCTTAGCGCCTTTCCAGGGTGAGAAAATAGGGCCCTTGGAGGGTCATATCTAGAAAAAACCATCGCCTAACTAGACGCAATTAGCCGCCGGGTAAGCAGGACGTAGTGCTCGCAGATCTTGGAAAGCTTGATAACCTCATGGACAGACCTAATAACAGATAGAGTTACATTGGTAGACGACTACATCGTGCCAGATCACCGCCTCTCTTTCAGAAAGAGACGTCAGTAAAATCCTTGAAATTGCGCGATTTACGCTAATTACGAGCCCATAGGAGTGTCCGGATCAAGGGAGTAGGTTAGGATGCGACAACATTTTTGGGTAATTGTTCCTGAGAGCGCGGTCCCTCGAGGAGTGTCCTTTCAGTATATACATAAACATCGTTAACCATATTAAACGCTGCTGGTCTGAGGATAGAGTAACGATTTCACCCACTGTTGGAGGTTAAAGTGGTCGAGCAGGGGCTGGCGTCAAACCAAGGAAGGCCTTTATTGGCAGTTACGGCGTGGTCAGTTAGTGTAGATATGAGATCACAGCGCGATGATACCCCACGCGTATTTCTTATGCAGTGTGCCTGTAGTCATTACGCTTCAGAAAGCTCTAGGATCGACATGGATCTTCGTTCGCTGTGTGGCAACGACATACCTTGGCATTGCCCCTCACCTTATTTGTTAGCTACAGAGCCTCTTTCTGGGACGATGGAGCCACAGCGCAACAAGGGGTTATGTGTGATGCAAAAAAAATCTCTACCATTATACGAGACATGATTTTTTGGCCCACGCGTGTCGAGTTTACGGGGGCGGTACGGTTCACAAAAGTATCGCGGGGGAACCTTGGTGGGCGCGTCATTAATGCTTGGAAGAGACTTCATGTTGAATAGATACCGAGTACGAGAGCACCCTGGGGCTAGAAGTTAATAGGTTATGTAAGCCTCCCTTAGGACAACTACTCTCCCGCTGTCCACGTAAGTTACGCGGTTGCCGGTAGTCTAGTGAGTACTCGCACAATTGGCATCACTGATACGTTAAGATCCCAGACGCCAGATGCTATGCATAGATGCCACCGAGGCGCGCCATTAGCGCTCCGGTGATGTAGGCCGCCCTAGTTATCCCAAGACGTCTACACGGGGCGGTCTGATTGGACTTTTCCCAAATCGCACACGAGTATTGGAGATCCGCGCAGAAAAAGGGGATCTTCAGCCATAGAAGTCCAGTTAGGGCAGAGTAATGAGACGAATCTCACTCTCGGATCATGCACGCTGGGCCCGGACGCTAGTCAATGAGTTGTGTTCACCAGTACGGGTTGCCTGGCTGTGTTATCTTAGTGATATGAGTTGCGGTACCTAAGTCCTTACTTCATAATAGTACGGCCTTTCAAGCGCGATAGGGAGAACGAGAAGTAATTACGTCTCCCGTCGCTGTAATGGTAAAGTCAGTAGTGAACGAGCTCGGTAGAGCGCAATTTGCCCCCCTCCCGCCCCCAGGCCCGTTATGAACAGTTGAGACCCGTGGGAATAGTATGCATTACACGGGAGAGGGTGTTCATCCATCGTCATAGAAAATAAGGAAGGCCCAAAAGATTCGCGACGGATAAATTATGATGGCAGCCGGTATACGGGGCATAGATAGGCGGGGAAATCCCCCTATTGATCGGTGAATCCAAGCAGCACACTCGTATCTGCCGTTCCTCGTTAATTCTAGGCAGCTAATCCGCCCGCACGTCCATTGAACAACGTCCTAAACAGCGAGTAGTGGTACGACCGCCCCTCCGCAAGCCGGGATAGGCCGTTAAACTAGGCGACTTCAACTTTATGGTTCGGTATGAGCGTCATCTTGCATATAGGGTAGAAACCGCCTGCGCTAGAGACGGGTTAGTTAGTGACCATCCACATTTAGCGAATCCATAGCACCGATGGAACATACGAAGTAGTACGGGATTATGGTAACACTCTTAAGGCCAACGACGACAAGGGGTGAACTCTTCGTGTATCTCAATCCATAACGTCGGATTATCCTTGCTTCGTGATAGCTGCGCGCTCAGGGTGGCACAGCCAGAGGGTCTTGCTATAGGCTCCACTAGCCTACTTGTCCTAGGCCAATGGTAGAAGGTCCGGTTCGCAACCTTCAAGGAATAATCTCAAAAATCAAACGTGGACAGACGTTAGGTCTGCAACGATATGGAGTCTAGCTTCCCTACAGATATACTGACCGGCGTTTTTAAGTAATAAGGAGACTAGTTAATGATAATCCGTATACGTGAGATCAACCTGGAGCAAAGGAGGAAAATTGCCAATGTTGGGCTGATGTATTGCACCTTGCCGGAAGCTCTACCATACAGACCACGTTACCACAGACGCGTTCGCAATATAAGGGACATACTCGTTAGCCCACCATTACGCTTCAGCTGCGTCAGCGAATTAAGGTTCAGCAACTACACCGCAGCTTATTTATCTATAGAATCATGTTGCCGTATACTCAATTGGTGAAGAGTTACGCTGGCATCGAGATATTAAAGTCGGATACACGTCAGTTTATCTCGGGACCCACGAATTCCCTCTCCTCAACTTTCAAGTCACGGTGAAATTCCTCACCCATGGATCCTTGATAAGCAAGCACAAGGCCAAAAAAGCATTACGACTAGAATCACTGAATCTCGCCCGGAGCTACTCGAACGTCAGTGACGGGGAGCGGTCCCCGTCACATAAACGCGATCGCGATCGCCTTAGTCTTCAAAGGCGCCTCAGCGTTCAATACATAAAGTTCGTCAACCCGCTTACCTAGCGCCCGTCGATTCCGTATACAGTTCTGGGGTCCTCGGGAACCTCTGGGTTGAGCGTGAAGAAGTAGAGGGATAGTTTGTCAGATAGGGTGCGCCTAGTAGACGAACATAACAGATGCCCATTAAGTGGAGACGCCTAACCGCGTATGTCGGCCGAGGTTCCATAGTACCGTCTTAATAATGAAGCTGATTAGGCTTTTCAGTTAAACAATGAAGTTCGTCGCCTGATCGGGTGATCTAGGACAACTTTCAATCGAATATTAGTCCACACAAATCCTCTCCATAGGAACCCCGGGGAGCGCCCCTGACGAGCGGTGGATACACACCAAGTTTAGATACGGTCAACCTCTTGTCTACATCTGCGATTTCCGACTGGACGTGGGGCAATTAGTGTAAGTGCGTGCAAGGTTAGCTACTATTGGCACCTCTCGGACACACGACTTCGCGACCGAACGGAGTATCAGTTAGTCTATCTTTATTTAAACGCTACGCTGTTCCGAGACCCTTTGTCGGTACGGATGAAGGCGTATCTAGAGGCAGGACTGTGTAACTGTAGTGGGCGGTTACTAGTGCAGTTTAATAATGACGCCGTGCCATCCAAATTAGATGGAGTCCAATGGCCGGATTTCTAGGAGGCGAAAATCACGTCATAGGATCACACAATCAGAGGTAAACATTATGAAGTCCCCATGAATCTGGCATACCACATATGAAAAATATTAAAGTCTTGTGATTATATAAGGCCACAGACTCTACGGGGGCGCGTATGTTCATACGTTGTCAGAAGAATCTCAGACCCTGCGAGCCCCGATCTAACGAGTAACCCGATTAGACAATGGTAGCTTAATGCGGATCAAATCCCGCCATTCCCGTACACCTCGCACACAAGTGTCAGCTAGTTTCAGCATTTCTATGGAGCGTAAGTCTGTGCTAGTCTGAAATTAGAGTCGAATCAATCCACACCGAGGGCGGCAGATGGAAGTTAGGGGAAAGCTACATTGGCTGACAGTTCCTCTTGAAGCCTCGGTCTTCTCATCTTCTCTTATTTCAGTTAACTTGCCGGGTGCACCCTGATGCGCGGGTTGAGCTCGTTGCGTTTTAAGGCAGTATCTCACGCTCTCAGGGCTCATTGTTTCTACTATTACCGCCTCTTCGATTGTTTAAATGAGCATGGTTGTCTGTAAATAGATATTTCTCGAGTGTCCAACTACGTCCAACAGCGGTGACAAGGTATTATATGTAAGGTTCCGCAAAGGCTATAATCACATTAGAAATACAATACGCAACGATATTTTTCGAGCGCCATAGGTATCCAGCCCGGCATACAGGCGCACGGTTCATTTCTATGACCGTGCCTCCCCGTACGGTCTTTTGGTGTTATAGCCTAAGGACTATTGTAGTGGGTATGAAGGCCATCCATGTTTAGGCTTTATTTACGTATATAGCTGCTTGTCGACTCCAAGTGGTCAAATCTGTGATGAGGCTGCATAGCCCAATAGTACACATAGGAAGCGGCATCCATTATATTCGATTGGGCACTTATGGCTCGCGCTTAACTTATTGAAATCCCCCCTGCCACTCGTTGTGCACTTTGCGCACGGATTCAGCAAAAATTCGCGGTCGTGATCAAAGCCCAGTAGCATAAGGGCCAGTATTCACACCGCTGCGTGCATGACCCGCAGCACCGTGTCAATGTACCAAACGGATAGGAGCTGCGGTACACCTTGTAGGCACGAAGATGTACTGGGGGGGATCCCCATGGCTAGATGTTGGTACCGAGGCACCATCGAATGTCCTAGTCAAGCGGCGTGGGCCGAGTAATGAGTAGTGGCGTGCAACATTATGCGTCCACAACCCAAATTCAGCCCAAACAAACTGGACCTTTCGCCCTGCTTAATCACCAATCTAATGACCGATACTGGGGCCTATCCTATAAGATTAACCCGTGGTGTCACTAATGAATGTAAGAATGTTCAAGACGTTAGTCACTGCGAAGAGTGAGTTTAGATAGCTAGTCTGCTCACCGGTGAAGGTGAGCTCTGTCACGCGTGTACTTATAATCGTCACAATACTCACGTTCAGATTTACATATAGATTACTCATTGACGCTAAGCCCCCAACCAGTCATTACAAAGTGGTTTGACGGGCCGGATAGGAAGACCACGTTTTCATAACTCCAGTCTCTAACGAGGTACCGTCAAACGTGTCCTTAAGTCCGCAAACTTGACGCATAGCTACAACCACACCAGGCGGGCAACCCCGCGCGCGTTCCCGGCATTAACCAAAAACCTCCGGGCCGTAGACATGTCGCTGCACTGGGGGCTGGAGCCCATATTGTGGGGCCCGTTGCCTTGTTCTCGTACGATAAGCGTGAGGTTCTGAAGCGAGTCATTTGCAAAGAGAAATTAACCTTGCTTAACCGCGGGAAAATAGCCGATGATAACTGCCTAACGTCCTGCCTGAACTTGGACCTCACTACCCTAGCTCAGAACCATGAATCATAGACGTTACAGTGGAACTTATCGAACACTTCCCGAAGCACAGAACGGTCTACAGCTAGACTAATATTACAGAGCTGGAGTGCCGCTTGTCGGGCAGTTTGACTACTTACAGAGTTGCACGGAGTGCTTTAGGCGACAGAGCCTACTGACAATTCACAAACGCAATGAAGCGGACACACCCGAATGACTCCCCTTTCTCGATAGACGAACCGCAACCTCGTCTAAGAAACCCTTGTGGTATTTAACTAATAAACCTATAGATGATCCCTTACGCTCTGCCGCAACAGTTGATATATCTGAGATACTCCGTCTCTGTCGGTCATACAGGGTGTTAATTTGAGGAAACGAATGGCGTCGTGGCGCAGCACCCGGAAGCACTCAGAGTTACGAGAATAGGCTCCGCCCGATCTGCCAGGGGCGGTAGCGTATCGTCATCTTTGACTTACGTTGTTACTTTTAACTCTAATTTATTCGGCATTATATGGCGTGAGGTCAGATTAAGTTACATGTACATTTCTGCTCAACTCGGTCCGGTAAAGAGGGCCGACGTTCGACGTGTGCCATAGCGCGTCCATCACCGCATGGACGTTACCACGCTCCCAGATGCGGCACGTCTATGTGTTGGCAGGTGAACTAAGCTGCCAACATACGTAATGATCTATATTACGCCTTGGTTACAATGAACCTCGTTCAAGCACGAGTTAGGACTTAGGGATGAGGACAACTATCTCAAACAAATGGCTGGGCAATGGCTTACTGCATCCCGTAATAAGACAAGTCGGACATTGTGGGAATAGAATACTTTGAGTTCAATGTTCATCGTGTCAGCTCGTTAAACCAGGCGTCGTAAGAGGCAAGAACAGGCAGGATACCCTTAATCTTACAACCGCACTGTTGGCAGAGAACTAAGGTAAGAGCTAGTGTCCAACATAAACACGGCTCAATGGATAAAGGATAGGAATCCGGCCCTGTCGAGGGCAACCCAGACTTGTACATCGGTCCTGAGCACCCTAAATGAGCCCATATCAAGGGAGGAATCTTTAATTCACCTGAACGGAGAGTGTCTAATCAGGGAAGCCCACGTCGCATTCCCATGTCCAATCACCTTCCTCATACAAGGGAACGGACCTTGGGCGCCTTTGCTGCAAGGGAACTTTCGCGTATACTGACCAAAACAATGACTACTTCGTCCCTGCTTTCGGCTGGTACAACAGACACGCCCAGCACTTAGCACAGGCTCCGGGTTCCGACGCTCCCGGTTCAACGTTTTGGGGGACTAAATACCTCCATTGCTTGAGGGGCAAGGACTAGGCCTACCTAACGGGAGCCAGGCAGAGCGTGACCAAGTAATCCGTCTGACAAACTGCCCTCGCGCAGTGGGACAATCTACTATGGTCGCCGATGGCTGGAGGTTAGGACTTCTTTGCATAGGCCTGAGATTCTTGCCGACGACGCACTGCCCAAACCCGGCTATGGTTCCGACTCTATGAAACAAACGATAGTGCTCCACACCAATGTTGTGCGCCTTGGCCTCGAAAGGAACGTAGACTATGGGCAGTGGTGCGCTGTGTAAATTTTCGAAGTCTTCGGGCGAAGTCCTCAACATCGTGAACGGACCCGTCTTCGACCACCAACGAAGGTCACTCCCAGCCGGCTAGGAGAGGAGTAAACAGATTACAGAAGAGATGCGTTTCAGATCGTCGCGCACAAATAGTCCTCTTTGTTCAGGTAGATCCTATTCAGCTCCCGTGTACACTTTGTCTCTTGGACGCAAGGACGCTGGGTTTAATCAGTTATATGGGTCGGTCATTGTCATAAAGTGGGATAAGGAGAGCCGTCTAAACGCTTCGATGTAAATAGTTCGTCCGCTGCCTGCGGTAGCAAATCCCCTTTGGCGAACTTCTTGGCCCCTGTTAGTAATTTTGATGCAAAGTATAGCGTCTATATAAACTAGACTGACCAAGAGAACATCGGCTCGCCTTTAACGATGTACCGCTTCTATCGTGTCTCCGTAATCACACTGAGCCATTGTAAAGAACCGGGTGCTAGACCCTTTAGAGGCTTCAAGCGGGAGCCTTTCGACAATCCACTACATACTGTTTACGGAATCGCTTCGGGATCTGGCCGGCTCACTTTTTCTAGGAGTCTCACGTTGGGACACCCCTACTACTGAAAATTACTAGTTTCGCTATGCGGAATGATTCCTGACCTATACGAACAAACACGTAGGACTGCGTATGCTATTGATCGGAGACTAAAAGCTATGGAGCCTGTAACGCGTCCTCCATTGAGTACAAGCGGAGTGGTCTACGTTAGCCGAAAATGCCCAACTCGGAGAATATCTGATATCATTGCGGCGGAACTCCGAGAAGCGATTGCATTAACTCTGTCTTTTTGTGCAGAGTAGCTGAAGCGGATAGGTTCGATCGTATCAGCGGCAGCCGCGTCTTGCTTTGGCCACAACCGTAACTGTTCGCAGCACCAGCGGTAGGGCCACCCCCCACTAGGCTGTGACAAATTAACGGTGTCCATAATTCTGCACTGTGGATCCTGAGCTGGTCCCATATTCCGGGCGCGTTGCCACCAGTTGACCCGCGATCCTGGTATCGTCGTGGATGGATTAATGGTGGTAGGTGTAACGGCTTGGTGCGAATGAGTATAGGTCACGCTTGTTCGCGGGGCATCCGCGGCCGATTCGCTAACCATATCGATGGCCGGAGACGCCTTAACAACCGGGTGAGACTCTATCGCTCCAACCATCGGCCTTATTTCCCTTATCAAGGTGAGGGCTGTATCAGTATAATTTTCTTTCGGAATACCCAGACCAAGGGAATAGTGCTGCGGTTCGTTTTTCACCTACTTCGACTATCACAGCGCAAGAGAAGCGAGCAACAAGAAAAGGCAAACAAGGGACTTCCGTTTTGCCAGCAGCGGCGTGCTGCCATCTATTGTACCTAGGCAGCCGAGCCAGGATACGTTCCAGCTCTTTTGTGCTTTGGGTGTGTATAAAGTTATCCGCTTTCCTTACGCGAGCTATCAGTAGGGCCATGTATACAGATCATAGTCCATAGCGCAAACAAATTCGTTACTCGAGTAGCATAGCACGGCAGCTTCCCTGGCCCAAGACTGTTCCCCAACAGTGTTTTGGGAGACCCTCGAGTATTAAGACGGGCAGGCGATCCTGAATCTAGGTTGGTCGTGCCGCAGCCATGCAGGGCTCCTAGGACCAGCACGCGGTTGATGTGATCATCACATGGGGATAGGTTCCTCCACTGGTATTCAGGAGAATTACTTGTATTAGTAGTAGGGGTTAGATTAGCAAAGTGACCGTTCGTGGCTTCTTCTTTCCAAACAGCACGGCTAGCCGTGAAAGTGGCTTGGCATTTTACGCTGTAAAGAGCGGCGTATAGACGATTTGCGGGTTTCGGAATGTTAGGTAGGAGACGAAGTTACCGTGATTGATTAAGTAACGAAGGCTATCATAATTAAAATAGGTGAGGTCTAGGACATGTGAATAGCTCTCTGGAGGGCCCCCTTCTTAAGCGTCACCGTGATAGCCGTGGAGGTCTCTAGGGTACGATAGGGATAACACGCATATACCGATTCTAACAAGTTCTCACCCAGTGGCTAACAAATGCCCACGTATTAATATTTACAGTTTTTGCAATTCTCCTGGACTTATCTTATAACCTCCTGAATTTATACTAACCACCTACCGCAAATCTCCTCTAGTCATAAAGGGTGGGAAATAAGGCTAAATTAGCTAACGCTACTCCTGGAAGGATCGGGTTCTAGGCAACATCCGGATTTCACTTCCAACGAGAAAAAGGTAATGGAGTCTACAGAAGTAATCGGATAGTAGGGGTTCAATAAGGAGGACTCACCTCAGTTGAGCAACCACCCTATCAGGATGGCCTCTCGCTTGACAATCCCCGTGAAAGGAGGTGCCGAGATTCTTGAGAGGCAAGAGGTTGCATGCTTAAAGAACAACGGAGGACAATCCATAAATGCTCTGAGGAATCTTCTTTTAACACGTATCCGCTGCCATGGGTAAATGGCGTGGATGCATTATTCTGTCCTTTCCCTACGAAACTCCATATTACCTCCCCCCAATAAGCTTTAAATAAGATCCTTTTGTATGGAATAACTTAGAGGTAATAGACCATAAGGGGTGCTGCCCTGGAATTGCATGAGCCACTTTGTTGTTTTAAGGACTCAGACGGGCGGTGCCACAAACGCAGCTTTTGGCCACTCCGTGATAATGATCCTACCTATTTCGACAGGCTAGCTATTGGTCGCGCCCGAGAATTCAAACGAGGAATCATGCAAATATCCCGTGTGCCCCCGAGTTTAACAGATTGCTGTGAGCGAAACCGTTTCAGCCGTAAGGTTCTACAATCGCCCACGCACATACAATTAATCCAAAATGTATCGGCGACCCATGTGGCCTTTTCACTGATGCTCAACCCTGATCCATTCCCAAAACGTGTCATCGTGTCATAGAAGGCTCGGGGGGATCTGACTCATTTCATTAAAATTCATGGCCTAATATCTGCGTGGATGCCAGCTCTAGGGCGTCGGGATCATGAGCTGTGGGGAGCCATACTCGTGATTGTTATCCGACGAAGGTCATATTGTGTAGCAGTGATGTGTGACGATTGAACCGCTATTGCACTGGATACAATCACGTTTGTTTTTATAAGGGCCTCAAGTAGGGTGTACCCGCATCTATCATGACACGGGCAGGCGTGATACGATGAGCAATGGAGTGTGGCGCCGAAACGCTAGTTGGGGGCTAGACGACCACGACCCGATACAATTGTGGAATAGATGACTTCAAACCCAGCTGACTAAGAAGACCTCCGACATATTATTCTCGCAATCCTCCTGGATATGCAATTAGATCGCGTATAGCATTGTAAACTGGGATGGTGATGAAGACTCTGGTATCCAAGCTCGAAGTAAGTCATTGAAAGGACATTCGCGCGGCGTGTCTCGGAGCGTATGCGCCTGCTAGAGGGTAATTCCACTGACGGTATCCCATGCTACAGTGCTAAGTACTACTATCCTGTCACTGCTCCCACTGACTGAATGGCCCTGAGTGGACCCGGCGGATAATGGCTCGAGATAGCCTATAGCTTTTGAACCAATTATCTCAATCTTGTAAAGGCGGCAAGTTGTGTGGTTTCAAATAGTGCATCCCCTGTATTCTTAAGCAAAACAAGAGGGATTTCCAGGAGGAGGTACAAGTGAGGCACAACAGTGATTGATTGCCAGTCTACTCTTCAATGCAATTTAAGAAAGACTATGGCGTCTTTGTGAATTAGTCAGATGGCCGTTCATTTTCGTGGCGTTGGTACCTACATTCAGATCCTTAGCATTTCTGTAATCGCCAGTTCCGGAACGTGCTGTATATCGCCTCGCGCATGGAAAGGCTCTACAGGAAACAGCACGGTTAAGATTCTGGGGAGAACCTCTGCGATGAGTACTCAGTCGGGTAAGTGGCATCGAAGTGAAATCTGTTCTGTAGTGGGGTTTGAGCTGATTTATGTGCTGAGCCGTCGCGCTTCCCTCAACCTTGTTTTGAAGGCCATTTGTCGGAGTCTAGGCGCCTGAGTACCTTCAATGTGTCACTTCGTTCCCGTGCGAAGCGTAAGAATTTCTTTCGGTAACGAACTTTGCTGAACGCACCGAGCTGGCGAGGCGGTTTGCTGGATTGATTGACGCGCTAAAGCCTGTAGTGCAGAACGACAGCATAAGCGGGTTATCTGGGTTTGCAGACGAATCAGCTGAGTTTTAGCTAATAGCGACCCTCAGATCGCCTTTGGGCTCGACGTCGTTTGAGTTGCGAGGCTGGCATACGAAATCCCTACCTAAATCCTACTTGGAACGCATACCTCGTTGTGGGCTCGACAAACGGAAGTCCAATGCTCGACGGCGACCATCAGGCACTCTTTGAGGCATTTGCGGGTAGCCTGTTGTGGTACATTTATGCATTCTGTTGGGACGCCCCAACGGATGTCATCGGCTGATGATAAAGTAACATTTCTACACTTATTAAGCGTGTATGCCAAAAAACGGACATCTTGCCCTTCGAACGGTCTGGGATCGCTCCACTATTCATCTTGGGCCTCGTCCAAAGAGAACTAAAGGGTTGGACTACGGTTGTTCTCGAGCACGGAGTTGTACTACGCGGCGTCATTTGGGGAAC
Source organism: Callorhinchus milii (assembly GCF_018977255.1). Lineage (NCBI taxonomy): Eukaryota > Metazoa > Chordata > Chondrichthyes > Chimaeriformes > Callorhinchidae > Callorhinchus > Callorhinchus milii. The sequence continues at coordinate 57,933 of NW_024705083.1, forward strand.
TGTCGTTGGGATAAAAATCTCCCCCGCTAGTCAGTGCTTTACCTCTAGAATTCTGGACGCTTCGTTAGCGGCCGTCCACGGGCTTAAGCGCCCTCATGGTGATACGGAGGACGCTGGGGAGCGCTTGCGATGATAATCGGCGCGCAGAGCTCAAGTGGGGTAGACACTCTGAAAAGGCACTATTAGTGAAGGCGTCGAGGGTACGCCTATCCGGACTGACGATCTCTGCGATTGCAGGCTAGACAGCTGTACGGCCCCCCGTGAATCCCTCACAGGATACTGTTTTATTGTAGGAACATATTCCGATCCGTTTCCCTCCACTTATAAGCAGCCTCCGCTGGTACTGGGGCGGCTTACGGTATCAAATCCCGTAGGACATCGGGAATTCAGTGATAATTAAAGGCCATTAAAATCCGCTAAAGCTGTGGACGAGACATGTTATTATAGAAATGCACGCACGTGCACGCCTTCCTTCCACTCCAGGTTCTGGGTATCGAACCCCAGGAGTGCCCAAAGGCGGAGAAGATCAGTTGAGCGAGGATATGTGGTGGTTTGGAGTTAACTGAGAAAGCTATAAACACTAGTTTGCATATTATCTGACGGCGGCACTTATATTCAGCGCCGTTCATTGTCTAGATTACTTCTTTCAAATCCCGTCACGAAGACCGAGCAGGCGATAAATTTACGTTTCAACAATGAAAATCTAGTCAGCGATGGTAATGTAATATCCGCGGTTGTCCTGATTTGGCATTAGACAATGCTAATACATTAATATGCCAATTGTTTGCAGAGAATATAAAGAGCCTCGTAGGTACATACACCAATGACTACTTATGACATGGTCCCTTTGTCGGTCGCCAACAAGATGGGTCACGGGGGGCGTTAGGAATGTTTGGGCTAGTGAGAGGGCAGACAAATTATCAATGAAACATTCCCACGGTAACCTCTAAAATAGTCCCCATCGAGTTAAACTTCCTGGTCAACATCCATCATTCGTAGGTCGGAACGAGAATCCGGGGGGTGGAGAGAAAAACATCGCAAAATCCACTTGGATCGATGTATAACCATGCGTGGTGCGGGTACTGCAGAAGCTCTTTTTCAGGTCTCCTAGAGCTCTCACAAGGTTTACAATGGCGAAGTATTTCGTACTACACGAGGACTTTCCCAGCTATTGCCTGCTGGATTTGCCGCGCAGAGCCAGGGGTATCCATTTGACCAGTCAGCATAGGTTGTCGGATGTGTGGACGTTAAATGTTACACAACGTCTGGTTTGTGAGCCCCTATTACAATGTCTATAAAAAGTAAAAGGTTGTCATATGTGTCGTGGAGAGGCCTGGCCTGGAATGTTGAAACTGCAAAATACTACATCTGCACCATCAGTAGTCATAAGGCTAGGTCATGGGATGATAATGACAACGCTGTCGTCACTCTGCGAAAGAACCATTTTGTGAAATTAACCACCCCATCGACACACAAGGGGGTCACGGGAACTACCTACAACTGCGGACTTAAACCCATTCTGACTGCCTGTCTGCCTACCCAGCACTCACAAACTGTTTCCCTACACCTATCCCCTACATCCCCCACCGATGAAATTGCTTAGCTAGGCACATGCCTCTATGCGGTATCTCGGTCCTCGGTTATGGAGGCGTCGGATAGCCAAGCAGAGCATTGAAGCCTGGACTTCTAGTTATAAGGTTAGCTGCTTGCCATCGTTCTCTCCAAGGAACGCAGATGTGTGATTTTGCTCCCGAATAATTCAACGGAGGGAGCACAAGGATCTCAGGAGGCGCAGGCCTGTTATGAAACCCTGTGACCTGACGTCATCGCAGAAGCGCACTTTATTAAGAATAGTCACTAACCTCAATCAGTACTGTGCCTCGATGTGTTATCGGTTGTGCCCCAGGATGGGATGAGACTTATAGAAGGAGTATAAGCCCGGCTCCTCTTCTAGCAATTTATGCTATGTGAGTCTCTTGAATTCAGATCTCTGCCCTTTACAGCTTGCGAGACGCGACATTTAAAGATCAACGTGTAATGGCGACTTATGTAGATAACAGGATCTGCTGCTTAACCTACCACCTGACTTCAGGGGCGCGCAGTTCGAAACAGATTTCTGGGGTGTGTAGGGTGTCACCTGTGTACTGACATGTGGTAACACAGTGTGCCCATATGCTGTGATTATGTTTGTAATCAATTTTCTCACTGGTTCTGCACTCCCTTAAAGCAATGATACGCACCGTGTATGCCTTTATCAGAAAGAATTCTCATCTGTTAAGTAATGGACCGGGGGACTTACCACCAGTGAGTACAAATCGTTCATACAACTCACCACAAATAGGTCGCATTTTCCGTTAAGGGTACGTGAAGCCACTAATTCCTAAAGAACTTCTTATCTTCCAGGCCTCGCGATGACGGACCGGTCTTAATTAGTTCCCAACCAGGGTCGACTATGTCGTTCTCTCAGGACGGACAGGTTCTGTAACCATCTCGAATCGCGCGTCTTTGAGGAGCTCGCAGGCATTACAGTAGAGCATCTCGATGGGAAGATGGATGCCCCAGTTAGTACTTATCACGTAGTGGACTTGATGGGTTCACGCTACCGTGAGGAGTGGTGGTTCGGTTCCTCGCCTCAAACGGTATATCGAGATAAGTCCCTTTCGGCGACCTAGCTATGCGTCTCTTGTTGACGGCCGAGGCTCTTTGTCGCTAATTCGTTTTAATTTGATTCTGTGAGAAGATTGAATTATATTTCTGCGATAACTTTGTCAAGAGCACGGGCAAATTGCAGCAACTGAGTATAGCCAGTGTATGCCCGGACTTTCCAAGGTCGTGAAGATGGCTATGGTCACTAAATGGTAAAGAGTTGGCAGCACCGGGCTTTTTCCCAGTTAGTAGGTATCGACTGAATTTAGCAGAACCGGTGGCACATTGTCTACAGATTCCGTAAGGGCCGTTATCAAAGATGACTGGGCTAACAAACGGAAGCCGGGGCCGTTATCCTAAGTCTCCTCTCGCGGTTCACTTGAGACATGGGAATATGCTGGTGAGGCGGATGATCGGCTGTTTAAGGAATTGAGATGGGGGTGACTTAAAACAATAACGACCTATAGCTGGCTCTGAATGAGTAAACTCGTCCCCGACGTGGCTATAAAAGCTTGTTAATCTTATGAGGCACGTTTCACCGTGTAGGAGGCATTCCCTATAATAACAAAAGGGTACTCGTGATGGCACACACGGGTTGTCTAAGAATGGTCTGGCATTCAGTCGAAGGCTGCAGCACGGGAGTCTAAGTCATATGAACGTGAAATAGTACGCGAGTTTCTGGAAAATAACAGTTCAGAATGCAACCTCATATGCGTGAGACAGTCAATCTAAAGTCAGATTAACCCAATACAAGCATTAGTCTAGGTCAACAACCCTCGGAAACCAACATCACTAGAGTTACGCCCATTGTGTAGTATCACGAACGAGGCTCCTGATCCATACGCGCCCTTTACTGGCCTAGCCTGTGAGTGTAACGATCACAAAGGCGCCATAAGGTCGGTGTTGTCGGCTATCACTTAATATCGCCCAAGCCACATCAAAACGGCGGGACTTCTCCTGTAGTAACCCCCCCCCCCTACTCAGGAGGTAGCTCCCATAGATTTATTATCGCTTGACGTCTACGTCAAAACCCTACACTGTCAACTCGTGTTAGGATTTAGGAAATATGGGATTGTAGGAATTGACCTATGCTCGATGGGAGTTACACTTGTGTCGATCGTTGGTAGTTAGAGACAGTAACCTGTATTGTGTGACGGATGATGGCTTGCACAGGTCTATTGTGCCCGCCGTTGTGCTCTATGTCGGAGTATAACCATAATGGCAATATATATTTAATAACCACTAGGAGGGCGCTCCGACGGTGTATACACTTACATTTTCTGATTGGTCAGGAAATGTAACGTGAAAGCGGGATGGATGTTGCCTGGCCAAGGGTGCATGTAAGGGTCTACGGCCAGGCCTTCGGCACAATATTACATACGTGAGAGTGCGTTCTTCGTTTACGTGTCTATACGCGAGACGAATGTCCTTGGCAGAATGTAGAAAGTTAATTGAAAAGCGCGTCACACGAGTCCCTACAAAAAGATACAGCAAGGGCCAAGCAGCCGCATATACGAGTACGAGACGTTGAGGTAACCCTAACGAGGTTCATTCTCTACGCAAAGGATAGGCGGCACAATGAGCGAACTGCAACTTCAGCGGTCAGAATGAGGGTTCCTCGAGAAGTTTATTTTGTGTTTACAATTCCGTGCGGCGGCCGTATCCGTCATAGTTCTGCCTAGGTTAAAATTCCGACCCCAGTGAGACCATCGGGGTCCCCCGACGGGGTCTCGAACAGGTAGACTGTTGCTGCCGGGAGAGCTTGTTCGTTGAAGCCAACACGTCTAACCATTAGACTGTCGCGGAGTATGCGAGCAGTATATAAGGCTTGTCTTAGTCATTACCAAAAATCCTATCTCTGGACCGTCTGCGCGTCTAATACAACAACCACACGCTTGGGCTCGCCCAAGGTGCTCAAATAGGCACCAGGAACTTTTAAGTCCTCTCCGTGACCAACAGTGAATCTATTCAGTTCGTGTGTGTATGTGCGACGCTATTCAGGTTGACTATCGAGAGGGTCTCGCAATTCGCGGCGTGATGACAATTCAAGAAAAACGTTAAGGAGGCACTACATGGCTCCGTTACCTCTCGCGAATGAAACGCAACAGGTGGTGATGTGCAATTCGTGGTTGGGCTATAGTGCCTCAGTCTTAGATTAGGTGAAACGGCGACCTGCTTCAACGAGTCAGCGTCCATTCTGCCGCATCGGCTCTAATGGGCATGTAAGGGGCACCCGACTAGTACGCCAAAATATGGCAGCTCTGGCCCAGGGCCACGAGGCATCAGATGATATGCGGGTAATCTAATAGTTCCATAAACGCCAAGAAATCAAGAAGACTCTCGGTTCAAGTTACCTGAAAGAACGAAGCTGATGCCTGTACTGGTGGAAATGGTAGGTCGCTAATGCTACAAAAGATATACCGACGAGAAACCTAATCGATCTACTGGAGGACTGTATGGTAGCTTGATCGCCCATGATGGACACATGGTCTAACACTTTGAGAATCCAATAAGTCTAGTATGCAGTGCATCCGTAGTCGAGTCGCACGAAGTATTGAGTTGCTCGTATAAGCCTGTGGGGCAGTTGTCCAGTGCCCATGCTACGTGAGTATGATCCAGCCTACTGGGAGACCGGATGACTGCCAATTGTCCAGGTGAGGGTACGGTTGGGAGCTGTGGACGCAGCGTAGGCGTATGATTTGAACCAAAACACATGGTATTCTATCATCAGAGAAAAAGCGGACAGCACTACCTTCTGGTCAATGTCGCAGGAACTCAGTAGTGTCCAGTTAGTGTCCGAGTCTCTATGAGTACTTTTATCGCCGACCAGTGGGGGGGCCTGCCCAGAAATGATGAGCACAAACTCGATGCATGGGGAGCCCCGTCTGGCCAAATTACATTATGTGTGCCTGCTGAAGTATAGGTGAAATTCTGGACGGCGGCCCGTCGCTCTGGAACGATAGTATTTAAATGCAACTAGGCGTCAGAGGTCACAGGTGACGTAATTAATTAATTGATAAGTGATCTCACACGAAGCTCGTCATACCGACCCCTCCTGTCACAACATAATTAACTATGAGTTAGTGTGAAAAATTGTTAGCGTTCGCCGCCGCTGGGAGGGGGGACCCTATTATATATGGATATGGTCTGTGCGCTCGTAGGGCAGTCCGTCTATATTCGAGCAAAGGGAACTGACAAGCCGGGACGGGAGTTGGCACCGTATCGCGAAGCTGAGGGTCTTTCGAGATGGGATACGGAAGTTTCAGAAGGAGCTACCCTCACCCCCCTCGTTGTATGCCTGCACGGACGATAATTCTTTAAAGTTAAGTGCGAAACGATGCCCCGCAAGCAGTGACATGCGTGTAACGGGATACTCATCCGCATTTGCAAAGTCACTGCTTTCTTGGTATAGCTTGCCGACACCTAGATGTGTTAACATGGGGGTCAACTCCTACAATCACAGTCTCGGTATGTTGGGGGCGGCATGTTCACATACGGAATATTGACTCAATAGAACACTAGTTTGTGGTAGATCTGGGCAACGCGCTCTGCCATCTTTGCGCAATGGGGCTTCCTGAAGTATATCTTGAATCGGCTTTCGCAGCGACATGGGGCAGCGCGCTCCGTGCCAATAGTTCCATTGTTGCCCAGACACTGGAAATAACTCTTAATATTCCCCGGGTATGTGGCTAAACGGAACGCCGTGAACTCTGCTTAATCGTCGCTTCCCAAGTTAGGCAGATGGCATATGTTGTATGACAGTAGACCGAAAATTTCGTATGGTATTATCTTCGTCTTTGTAAGGCACTGGTTTTTTGGCTTTAACGACGAAACAATTATTCAACTTTCCTGGTGTTAGGTTACACGGACAGTCCGGATAGAACAAATGACCAGGTCGAGGTGTTGGCAGTTGGTAACCTGCGCCGACTTAATGTAGAGGTTCCCATGCATGCCCTGAGTGAACTTATAATTTTCCGTCAGATTGGTGATAATTGTGTTCCTATTCAGGCAGACGGTACCTACCAGACACTTGCATGAATGTACCCATTTAATGTGAACACCCGAATCACTCCATCGAGCCTGGAGAGGGCAATGTCTGCCCTGTCCGTAGGCGCGATCGAGCGGTGTATCGAGGCTTAATGTACTTGCGTCGGAATCCAAAGGGGATGCTGGGGTGAGGCAGATTAGCCCAACGTTATCGGTTTCTGTTGTAGTTGGCCATTACGTTAGGGCACAATCCCGCTAGACCGCATTCTTACCGGAAGCAGTCTCCCAAGTTCGCAGGCGAATTAGGGGCGTAGTTCATTCCACATAGGAGTTGTCCAGGGGAATTTAGCATTTCCGAAAGGGCTCCCATTCACTCCGCGACCCCCAATACAAGCCCTTACAGTCCCAGAATGGCCGAAGACGTCTATCGAGTGTTCTCATTTTTGCCGATTCATGTCGCCGTTCTGGTTCACCTACCAGTTGCCCGTATAGGACTCCTTGTTGACAGGTTAATACGGATTATTTGTGCCAGTAGCCTCAGGACCCGAACAGACTATCTCTAAGCATTTATAAAAATGTTCAGACTGATGTAATCCGGCGCACGCGCAGAAATGGACAGCGGTATATGGTTGGACCTGCTACAATCAGAAGCTCCCACTGCCAGAGATCGCTCATAGGCCCGGGGGATGTACCCTACGTGCGCAAGTTACAAGCTCCGTGCAAGAGAATCCGGTGAATGACCATTTGGAGCTCTTCCGGTTGTCCTAGGTTATAAAGCTCTTTGTACCCGGATTCACAGTTCATGGCCCCTCAGGCGCATTTCTATTCTGATCAGCTGCATTGATGCGTACTCGCAACGCCGAAAGAATAGAGAAATACACCAAAGAACCTGGGTCGTATCGAGGAGCCGGGTGCTGCCGTACCCTTCGCAAAGCCTCAATCCATCGAGCTTGTTATACCGGTAGTGAGAATACAGTGAAATTGGGGGAGCGCTGGTCCGACCTTCGTGATTCAGCCTTAACACCGTTGCGAGTTCTATCAGGTTCGGAGACAGATCAAGTGATACTCACTGGCTATCCGAACCTGTACGAACCGGTGCTAGTCGCGTTCGACAGAAAAGCAGGTCTGCGCAGCCGTCCGTGTAAGCTCATCGTTGCGAAATGGAGTTCTTTCCACGGTCTTAGCGTCCGATGCGAAGGGGCTGAGGCTTCTTTCCCTGACTCATAACCGAACTGTGAAAGGTAGAACGGTCAAGGCAACTGGACACAACTCTCTTCTCATATGGATTCCGTTGAATAGTTTTAGCTGAAGTTTAACACCTGGTCGGTACACTACAAGGTTCGATCAGCTCTATCTTAGCATGTAGTCGTGCGGAGGAGACTATCTTAGGTTGGGACGGAAAGAGCGGTGTTTATATTTAGTGAGTTCCGGTTCCGTGGGAAACTTTCAGACAATGCCTGGCTCTATGTGAATCTGCCAGCCCGAGAGCACATGTATTCCTCGTCGCGCTTAGCATCAAAAAGAGCCTCCATGTCGATCAAGCTTGTCCATAATTTTCGCAGAGACTCTGACGGCGACAAATACAGTGGGCTTCGAGCCGAGGCACCGCATAAGACAGAAAATAGAATAGTTCCTGCAGCCCTCCTAGGGGCGTGTTTTTAACCTCCCCCCACCTAGGTTAATGCGTCAGGGGACTAAATACGATCGGACAGTTACGAAACCCACTTTTATTAGGTTTGATTTCTGAATACCCTCAAATATCCCGAGGCAGCACAGCGGATAGGCTTAAATAGGGCAGAGCTAGCTATGGGTCAATGGCCCTTGTCCTATACCGAAGTCCCAATCCAGGTCTTTTGGCGGGTGTGTGCACTAGGTTACATGGGGGCAAGCTTATATCACGGGACGGTCGAATTGAAACATATAAATAACAGACTTAGTGCTTAGTTGAGGGGGGGTGAGAAGGGGTGCCAGCGTACACTTGGGTACGTATCAAGGTTTGCTCGCGGACATAAGCATGTTCATGAGGCCCCGAATTACCCTATTCCCATACCTCTCTCCTATAGCAGGAGCGCGCAAGTTCAAGATGTGTGAATCACAGTTGAAGCGTACATTGCACCCTCTTTCGCGGGTACTTTCCCGAGCACTAGGTGGATCTGGTTGCTTCGGGTACCCACCCGTGGCCCGGGTCTGTTCCGCCTGTTCCGAAGCGTCCCAAATCTCCCTGCCAAGCGGCGTTAGCGCCCATCTGTCAATCTGCAGGAGGTGGTGCCCGACGCGCTCGTCGCTCCCTTGGAGAGATAATGAGGTGATAAGGCCTCTAAATTACGTCGAGAAGAATGCTGATACGCTTACAATTATGAACATATTATAGTTGGATTGTAGGATTCAACAAATTTAGGGCACGGATTGCCTCTCCCAGTAGGAACCGCTCGTTAGCTTGGCTTCAGAACGTTGAGGAGCTGTGCGCTATAGATCCATCTACGAACCTAATCAGCTTAACGCCCCGTAAACAGAGGACATTAAGCATGGGGATAACGGACCCAGATAGCGCACATCTCGCACCCCATTTTCTTGTCACCTAATGATAACATGGCATCGCCCCGTTTGTGTTCAGGTAACGCGCGCCTACGAGTAGACTTACGCCATCGCACGACAAATAAGTGACAACCTCGTTCCAGGACTGCTGGTTGCTGACGGGGCTTAAGACCTAAAGGGCCGCCGAAAACAGTACCGAATACTGACTAAATGATACTTTTCAACTAGCAATCGGAGATGTATGTCTTCGCCCTACCAGTCACACTAGGATCCTAGTCGGTGGTGTTTCGTACGGCACAACACAATTAAACAGAGGCGTACTGTGACATCGGTAGCTCAACCATTAGTGCTCGTTCGTGACGGCAGTATTGTACTGGTGGAAAGCTACAAGGTAAGATTTTCGGACATGGATATGGGCAACTTTGTGCGACAAGACTGCCTAGCCAAACAGCAAAACGGGTGAACCACATAATAAAACTAGTTGTATGGCGCGGATGCAGCTAGTTGTTGACCCGGGGAATCAATTTAGGTCAAGGGTATCCCAGGCAGAACACAGTGATCCGGGCGTAATCCCTTAAACTATCAGAATCTCGATCGTTCCAGGGGAAGACATACGGTACACGGACTCGGACATCATGTCCCATAGTATACCTGATGTTGTCGCCAGATCAGACGCCATGTGAACGGTAATTATTCCCGGAAGCACTAGGTCTTCCGAGACCGGTAGCCGCCGTGGAGATCTCCTTTAGTTGATGGACATTCACACATTCTTTCTAGCCTTGTAGGGGCACCTCCTACTAGGACGTTAAAAGGTGTTTTGGTCTCTTATCAAATCTTCGGGGCATAACATGGGCGAAACGGTGGATAGCCACGGGTGTGTCAACATATTACAGGGAAATAAGGCGTGTACGTCATGTAACTGAGTGGCTATTAAGATGGTAACTAGCAGCCAATAAAACATCGAAATCCGGCAGACCCTGAGGGTCGGAAACGTTATGGAACCGTCATCTTCCAGACTCTCAGTTTCGGCGTGTGAACCCGTATAAAGCTAGGTGTTTTTGCGAGAAGTAAATAGCCGATTCAGGCAGTGCCGGGAAGGTATAATTCGGGATTATTACCTCCGTTTGATTGCAATACTCTTATCTCACATGGAATATCTAACCCAGCGCAAGAATAGAATAGGGAAGAACACCAGCAATGGGCGCACGATAATTGAGGCCTATTTTTCGACGTACCATACTTCGGGGTTAGCCCGAGCGAGATTTTTGGAGGGCCGGAGGCATCCCCGCTAGAGCTAGATCAATAGGAGCTCGATAGTGGCTGTTAATCTTGCCTACCAAGTCCTTAATACTGTAATACACAACCGGGGTAGGAATTATAGATGGATAGCTTTTTGCAAGTGAACTCTGTCGTCCGTTCACGATAAGCGCACGTGCGATTACACGGGTGATTATGGAATAACTCGCTAGTGCCTGCGCAGCTTCATGCTGATTGGCTTCCTGATGTGTGCACGGTGTCGTATTAGCGGAACTTAAAGCTTATACCAGTCATACTAAGGCTGAGATCGCGAGGGAGCTTGGCTCTGCTTGGTTGGACGTCGGCGACCTCTGCTGTTAGCCCCGGTGAGTGTGATCGAGCATTCTAAAAGGCAAAAGACGCTGCTGTGGGAATGAGTGTATCTTTAGTGGAGATCTGCAAAAATTACAGTACACCTGAATAGAAACGAGCTGACCCATGAGCAAAACATGGCAGTGATTCAAAGCATTCAACGTTTTCCACTTGAGCAGAGGGTTCCCGCAAATCTGTGGGGCTCTGTCGTCTGCTGAAGGCTACGCTCTTGTGGATCAACAGGATTCAACATTATCAGAGAGTGTCCAACCTAATCGATGTAGATAGAGCTACTGGGTGGCCTGCGTGAAGAAACTAGCCAGAGACCGGCGGTTGCCTGAAGCTAATACCACTAGGACCTCATAATCGTTGCACACTAGGAGGTCTTCACGCCACGTCGGCAGTGATCGTTAATGGAAAGTCAAGGACTTCAACGACATCACTTACTGAGTCACGGAAGATGTATCGCTAATTAGTGGGGGACCGCAGACCACACGACGATACGAGTGAAACAACTCGTAACTACGGCTGTTATTATTTATGAAACGGAGTTTCCCATACCAGGAGCGTGCCGTGCCTGCAAGCACTCTAATGACACATATCCGTGAATCCGAGATGTCCATAATGGTCCCGATCTCGGAGCCATTCGGTAGATAATTACATCTACCTTTAGGCACGTGCGGGGTGAAAGGTCCTACGCGGTGTTGCCTTATTGTGGGAGCGCAACATGTATTCCATAACGAGACGGGGTTCCTACCCCTGTCCTCTCGCTGTGGCTTCTATGTGACTGGAGCCCGACTGCCGTTGGTTTAGGGAGAAAGTACGTAAAGCAGACTAGTCTTAGTCTCCTTCTTCGGTTCCGAGTGAGGTGAAACCATAAAACTTTGGACATGCGCCCTTGTGATAATGATGCTACAATTGCCTGGCACTCGCTATACAATCCGGCCCTCGGATAAAAGGCATAGGTAAGCTCAATCGCCAGCTGTAGTCTAGACTTGGTGAACTGGTGGAGTGTTAAATGTACCTTACCTCAATATAATCACCAGCTTTTTTTGTGCGGCTCGATCTTCCGACCAATTAAGCACGAAGGGTGTAAACGCCGCCACTGGTATACCCAACGGCGTGGATGTTTTGGATCGCGGGTTAAGTACAGAGCGGTTATTGTTTATTTACCGAACCATGCAGGAGGAAGAAGAACTATTCAATCCACCACCTACGAGGGCGTAATTGATCCTATCGGCGGCGTAGACCGACTCCTCACAGGCTTAATGCTCTAATGTAGTGGGATGAAGCAGATCCATGCATTAGTCGGAAAGCCTATGGGGAGAGGACAACCCCACCATCAAGGTGAAGTCCCGTAAAACATTGCGGACACGGAACTACGGCCCTTTTAGTTGTTACCCAATCACAAATTATACGACATAAGGCATGCGGAGTCCGACGTAGCACGCAAACGAGATTGAGGGTACTGGTGTAACACCACGTTCCGGGGATTGTCGTGACTAAAGTCGGGCAGGGGGGGTATCGCAACACAAATGTTTAGCTTAGTAGGAGATAGAAGGCTTCTGTGGGATGCTATATCTTTACATAATCCACGGCAACCGAGCTGCCTTGAGGCAACGTAAAACACGGATCGAAGATTACGAATGGTAATGTGTATAACCTACTATCTTTTAGTATAGACGACGCCTTTGTTTCAAGTCAAAGCGTATATCTTTAAGTAAATATCAGGCTAGTAGCATGGTCAAATGGTCATTGGAATCGCGTGATAAAATCGGCCTAGGTCGGAAGTTTCGCATGCGCGCGGATCACTTGTGTACCTCCACCCTAGGTGTTAGATGAATTGCCAATCGTTACATATGCAAGTTGAATGACCTATATAGTCCATCGCAGGTCAACATTAAACCTTCGTAGGAGACGAATAGCACTGCGTTATGGAAAAGTCACATACAAATCTAGCTGCGATAGTAAAGCGTCAGACAGTATATCGCAACGTACCGTCTTAGCCTCTGACAGCCGCTGGCAGAGTGTCTAGAAAGGTGTTCACTAAAAGGGGGTGCACTAGGACCGGTGCAACGGTATTGACCAAAAAGATTGTGCATGCAGGTATGTTCCTTGACATGATATCGTTATTGTTGAAACTCTAACAGCAGTCACCTTCTAGCTCCCTCTGGCTACTAAATGCTCTTTTATGAGATCCGGATTTCCTAGTAAGTACAGCATTGACGGAAATGATTACTTACTGGCAGAGGGTAATGCTGCACCCTTTCAGTAACGTGCAGCATACGTCGAAAGCGGGTCACGGACGAGAACCTACGACGGAATAGAGCTATCTGGATAATTCCATCTGCGATAGGTGTGTTGTTCGAAGGTTGGTATCACCCGGACACAACAAAATTCCCGTCGATCCGCCGCCGACGACTTTCCCACTTTCTTAGCCAACCAGTGGCTGTAAACATCGTATCGCTGCTGACCCTCCGTGTGAACAGCAAAGCTGGTTTTCTGAAAAGGTGTGCATATGAAAGCTTGACATCGGAAGTGTTAAGGATTGAGTAGCGTACAGTGCTGCGCACTCATGGCTTCCGTTCTACGCTACAATTATTTGAAACTAACCATAGCCGTATAGGTACGAAACTCACCATGAATTAGTACCGTTTTTCCTAGTCCGTTTTAGACGACAGCATCGGCGTGATGCTCTTCATTCCGGCTATTCCGCTGAATTCCGGACGGCGCCCTATCACTTACCCAGAGTGGCGGGATATCGGCCAAGGTGTCAGCTGCCTTCTTTCCTCGATAGTGTGTGGGTCCTGCCAGTTAAGGGCTCGAGTGGTTGAATGCTGCGGGGGTGCCAACTTTCTCACCGAAAAATCTCGAGTTGCGCTGATGAGCACAGGTAGGGGAAAAAGGGACTATAGACCCTCGTATCTGTCGGTCACTCGGTAGGTACCAAAAGGATACTACCCAGTACCAAGTCGCCTTACTAGCTAGACATTTACGAGACTAAACATCGCGCCAGTCTCTTCATAGTTCGACAAACTTTACGGCGCACGGTCGACGGAAGCCATTATGGTTGGAGGCTACAAACCTCTCGGCTATGAGGAGTGATGTGCAGGGGGCTAAGAAAACCCTCAGCTCCAAAGGAAAGCGCTGGGCATGTCCTTATACGCAAGTTACGAGCTAGTTGCACTGCTATCAGACAAATTGCGACCTCATGGGCTTTACACTAGAATGAGCGCACCCTCTTCCCTTTCTAGTTCCGCGTAGTCGGATGGGCTTCCTGTAAATAAAGATCGGACAGCGGACAATATCCGCGGCTAAATCTCGCTAGCACACGAGTAGAATGATTGTAATAAATCCAGCCCTTACCCTTTCTATAGCCTACGACACCCCTTAGTACAGGATCATAGAGTAGGAGGGCACTGAGCTCGCTAGAATGGCGCCCTTCATCGGTGCGTTGATACTACCATTACTAGAATGAGCAAGACGTGATATTGATTAGAAGTCATTCTGGCTGAAGCCATCTGCCATCCTCTCTTACATATGCAATTCAGAGTCCACTCCAAACTATTTACACCACCATAAGCCTGAAATTGGGTAAATCTAGAGGACTCCGGGCATCCTAGGCCCAGCGCCGGATAAATACGAATTTCTGATTTTGCCAACCCAGAGTAAGAGGAAGACTCAACGGCAGTTGCTGGCCGAGACATATAGTAAGAAAAGCAGTCACCGGAACCCACATAATCTTTTTATAGGCAATTGCGTTGCTGCAGCGATCTAAGTTTATATATGTGGTGATGAAGCGATGGAGGGGTGCGGGAGTCCCCTTGAGTTTCTGCTTTCACAACCTGCTTAGATCCAAAAAGGGGATATTGTCCGATCGCGCGACATAAGTAGCACGAAAATGCTGCGGCGGAGATGCTGCATGTCCTTGTCGCAGTCTGTAGTAGATCACCCATTGTACAACACCAACACGCCCCCGCTATACAGCGACACAGAGAATAGACACTCACGGAGAATGCATGGGAAGAGTCTTCCAGGGTGTTCTAATGAGGAATACTTGCCAAGTAGCGTTCAGGGGCCCATTGGTTTACGAAGTTTCGCACCTAAGGCCCTGAGAAATTGTAATAAATATTGGGGGGCCCCTTCGAATCGAGACGTTGGGGGCTAGCTCAGACCCAGCTAGATTATTTCTGCAATGATTAAGACCACAGAAGCTATATACAGGTAGATTGGTGTGCAAGAGTGTTAATCCATTTACATTTGGTGTAGTACTGGCCAATGCGGGAGGCTGAGACTCACGGTCGGATCCCGTCAACGGACGAGGCGGCATGGCGAAAGATCGACGGGCTGAGTTTGAACCAAAAGCACGGAAGTGAGATGTTAATCTTCTGGAGTCATTATAGTACGCTATGGGACACGGGCTGGTATCGAATTAATGTGGGGTGCCAATATAGGGATGCTAGATTCCTTGCTCCGTATCGTAATACGCAGGATGTTATTAAGAGTTTTGTCCGAAGGCGGCGCGTTCGCAATTGGACACCGACGGGTCGCAGGGGAAGGTCGACTCGTAGGTGTAAACTCACGACGCCTTAGGTACTAAGCACCAGGAGGTACACTTCATCCGGCAAGGCTATAGGTGCTCTTGAACGCCTTGCCGAAGGAGCATCGTATACTACCAAAAGTTCGGGGAATGAAAGGATTGCTAGCGAACTCCGAACGTTATAAGACACAGACCCTGGAAAAAATACACACAAGAGCGTTTGAGGGTAGGTATAAGCGGCACCGATCGCACCGGACAGAAGGAGATTATTGCGGCCGTAGCTGATCCTACACATTATCGTGAGCCGATCCACGGCTTTTACGCGAGCACGATACCCGAGGGTCAGATTGCGTTGCACAGAATAAATCCTGCTCCGGGACGATGGGGTTGAACTGTGATCTGTAAGTTATGTTGCGCTCACAACGCAGGTCAAAACTTGGGTGACCGAACGCCGAATGGTGCATTATGATCGTATTAATGAGGTTGCCATTAGAACCTTGTTAACTGGCAGCAGCTGAGCGTTATACATGCAAATTCTCGAGGAGATACTCTCACCGCCCTCTGTGAGCGAATGGTAACGGCATCAATCGCTTCTCAGTGATGTGGTCTTTGTTCAGGCCGAGGTAAACTCGCTGACAGAGGAAAGGTGGTATGTCAGTTATTAACCGCATGCCCGTCTGTCGCGGTGCTGTAGTCCACTCACGGGGTACGAGACACTTGGCGCTAAGAATGGTGACAATGAGCACAACCAAAAGGGAGCACTCAGGTCTCCAAGCTCGAACTCGTATTGGACTTAGATCACTTTGGTTTAGATTGCTGTGCTGTACCCAGTAGTCATGGTCCCTAGCATATCAGAGAGAAATTCATGCTGTCTGTACTTACTTTATATGTCGACTGTTAAGGTAAAGAATGACGGTTAAAGGTTCAGTATACTGCACCTATCATCTAATATTATCCAGATGCTGCCTACGTGGGGTGTCTGGCGTGGGTATACGGCTAACGTGCAGCTGAATTTAACTCTCTACGTCGAAACTGATGAAATCATAAGGAATGATACGCTTTGAACCCCAGTCTAAAGCGTCAAACTGACTATCGGACAGACGTGAAAGATCTGTCGTGGGTTGCGACGTTAGGCGTCATTTCAACGTACAGATCCGACTCATGTATATGACCCTCGTCAGAATGCAGACACTCATATGCGATACGCTCCCACCCCTTAAGAATGGGCGGTTGAATGCAGTATAGTCTACGTTGTTAGACATGATGCACCCGCTTTTGCCAAGTATAACAATGGGCCGCGTCAATCGTCAAAGGACAGAGCATCTCCCATCCTAAGGTCTTCTCTCTGATTACTTAATACGCCAGTCTTGATCCAGATCTCTCCGGATCAATGACAGCACCCATTTGCTTCCCCTGAAGAGCGAAACACAACGCTTGGGCCTTTCTTGGGGAATCCTGAGGCTGTCCTTAAGCCTAGGTCTCCCCTCGGAGCGTACGGACCTGTCGGTCGTATATTTTGAATTTGTTAAGTCCCCAGCGCATCATTGACTTCGCAGCGCATCATCGCGTGGCGTTGACCCTGGAGAGATACGCCCAGATTCGAAGCCACTCCTCAAATTTAAAACTCCTTATCTCAGTACCGCAACCGGCGGAGGACGTTTGAGCTGTAATGTCACGGTATCCCGTCTGAGGCCTCGCAGCATTTCTGAACAATCGCACAATGAGATACTCGGCTCACTAACCAGGGCCGTTCCGAAATATATCCATTGGTGTAAAGGGGAGACATAGCATTCACAGCCTGGCCTCAACTCAGGGGCGTAAATTGAAAAGTCTCGGCAGGAAGCGAGGGTGACCTTCCAATTGCCGAGTATATGCGCCTGGATTAGCGTCGTTCTAATAAGCCCAAGCTTGAATGGGGGGTCGGAATTGGTCCATGCGTAGAACAAGTATAGCTCGGAGCCCACCGGGATGGCAAGAAAGGCTCAAAAGGAGACGGAATCATGAAGGCTATCACACCCGAGTATTTGTTGCCTCGCATCTTATACGCAGTCCCAGTGTCTAGTCTCGTAGGATTTAGCTCACGTGGTTGAAATTAGCGAGCAAATCTATTGGGCGCTTGGGGAATCTATCCAATAATCGTTTGTTTTCTTCTAAAGGCCCAAGTACGAAATAATCTTACGAGATTCGCATGACAGATCAGTTAGACGGGGAGAAGACCGTGATAGCGGGTTGAATAGGCTAAAGCGGCACAGCAAAAATAGCTTTTCCATTTCCTACTTCTGTTCGACCTTTTACCGTCTCATTGTATGCAGACCGATTTACGCTTCGATGACGTTATTAGCGGGAGGAATTCTTGTGAAGTCCAGGAACAATATTGTTTTTATTAGTTGTCGTAGGGTAATTAATCTCGTCACAGTATCTAGGCAAGCAGTGGGCTGGAACGTGCCGCCTTCGGACTTTTCTCAGTCCATACGGACGGGTCAGATCAGACTGTCTGGTAAACTGTAGATGGGCTTGCGTAGTCCTAGCTGTCGAAATTAGGGGCGCCACATTTTTTGTATTACCGGAACAGACTAACATAGAGGTCGACACCAGCACTGACGAAGAATAGAGATGCATCGCCGGGCCTTTATTTAGTTTCCCCAGACGCAACTCGACGAAAAACGTAACTATCAACACTCCACACCGTTTTAGTGCCTACATAGTAATCCGTCGGGTATCATACGTAAATAACCGCCACTGGACCAGGAGCTTTCCGAAGTTCGCGCCTGGAAAAGAAATGACTAACGGAGTGACGTTGACATGAGCTGTTGCACAGAGTGCGCATAACAAGACCGGAATGTCGCGGTGTTAAGAACGAAAGCCGTTGAAGGCGTACTATGTATAGCCAACTGCAACTATACAAAGGCCGCAACCCCACAACGACGCCGGGCAGTATACTATTAATCACCGAGACAACTAACAAGTCGCCGGTCTAAAATGCGCAGACCATTCAGGTTTCGCGGCGCCCTACTATTGTTGACTTAACTCTGGAATAGACTGCGGCGCCGTGCGTACACCCCAGGGACTTCGGGCAGTATGATGTTCAACGTAAACGGAAGTGTTCGAGCCTACAGAAAACGGGCGATATGTTACAAACGATTTGGACCAATGGAATACCGGGGTAACACGTAAGATTGGGTGCCCCCCGGATGGGGACAATGGCCGTCTGCCGTGCGGAGCACGAAACTTTACGATCGTCCACCCCGGGGCCGTAACTGTCCGAACGTTGAGTTCTTATTTCGCAGCCCTAAAAACCCGCGCGTAGATTTTGTTACTGGTCTTGTTGGCACCTCGATGCCACCCGTAACTGGCGTTAATCGTGTATTCATTGCAGGACGGCGTACAAAAGCGTTAGTTGGTTGGGCTCCTACGCCATGTTAGGAGTGAACTTCGCCTAACCTATATTGGACTTATTACTCTACCATGGCCGGTCGACCACTCTGTGACGGTAGGCGGTACATGATCATATCCTCTCGGCCGTCCGAAGATCTGGACCAGAGCAGCAAAAGATCGCTGCGAGCAGTGATAAGATATATCACGTTCTCTTCCTCCACGGGAGGAGAGGCTAGGATTGTGTATATAGCACTGTGTACCGTGCGAATCGTACGAATAACGTTCTAAGTGCACTCGTTTAATCGCGTACTTCCCCGCTGACTTTCTAAAACACACTACGTCTTACTATAGGATTAATCGCGCTGTGGGGACGGTGCTCCTTATTGAGAGCTACAAAACGGGGTCCTATGATCACAGAAAGCGGCTATATTTCCCCAATTTTGAGGCGGAATTGCCTATCGGAACCTCCCGGGGTGATGCATACAAACGTTGTCCCCTTACGATTGACACGTTGTCTCCGCAACTTCATTGGGCCAGTCAACACCGCATGAGTTGACTTTTCCCTACAGGCTGACCTTGCTTCGTGGAGTAGGGTTTGAGTGATCAAGTGTCCAATGTTTCCGGGAGAATCGTTAGCATGGTCCTTGGCTGTGGTCTAATACCTGGGCCGCATTGAAAGACCCATGTTGCACATCGGACTCAGATAGTGATTCAAAGATTGTGGTTAAA
>NW_024705084.1:0-49998 GCF_018977255.1 Callorhinchus milii
CCCCCCCCCACTCTCTCTCTCTCTCTCTCTCTCTCTGCGTCGTCACGCGACCCCCCCCCCCACCCTCCCGGTGCAAAATAGCTCCCGCGAAGGCCCTGACATGGCCTCTTTTATGCGGAGAGCCGGTAAATGACACCGCGATCATTCCCATATTAGGAAGTCCCTGAGATGAAGCTCGTTCCAGGCTCAAACTTACCCATATATGGCCTCAGACAGTCTTCCTATCCCATCATTGGCTTAGGTCCACCGTCACCCAAATTCCCTGGAGATAAAAAGAGAAATAAACCATTTAACTCCCGGTTAGATGCATTCCCCCTTCTCCCCCCCAACCCCCACCCCCTCCCCGTGCGTCCCTCTGGAGAACAAGTCACCTCCGTTCCGTGCGTCTTAAGCTCACGTTTCTTTACGTGCCGTTGACCGCCCCCGTTGCCCGTTGGCTAAGACGCTTTGCCCCCAAAGTGCCCCCACGTCTACGCAGCAAACTGTGCCGTTGCCCCACCCCCCCCACCCACCCCCACCCCCCTCTCCCCCCTTTAATAAAGGAGGATAACCGGTTTGCGTTTGATACGGCGCTTTATCGGGTCTTCCGATAATTAATCGAACAGTCGGTATAGCGGTATATGGGCCTTGACGCTGGTCTGCGGGAGGGAGGGAGGGAGGGAGGGAGTGACGGAGGTCAGTGTGAGTGGTCAGTGTGCGTGAGTGAGCGTGGTCAGTGTCAAGGAGGTCAGTGTGAGTGACGGAACGCGTGTGGTCAGTTTGAGTGAGTGATGAGTGGTCAGTGGGAGTGAGTGAGTGAGGAGGTCAGTGTGAGTGAGTGTGGTCAGTGTGAGTGAGTGTGGTCAGTGTGAGTGAGGAGGTCAGTGTGAGTGAGGAGGTCAGTGTGATTGAGTGTGGTCAGTGTGAGTGAGGAGGTCAGTGTGAGTGAGTGAGGAGGTCAGTGTGAGTGAGTGTGGTCAGTGTGAGTGGTCAGTGTGAGTGAGTGAGTGAGTGAGGAGGTCAGTGTGAGTGAGTGTGGTCAGTGTGAGTGAGGAGGTCAGTGTGAGTGAGTGAGGAGGTCAGTGTGAGTGAGTGTGGTCAGTGTGAGTGGTCAGTGTGAGTGAGTGTGAGTGAGTGTGGTCAGTGTGAGTGAGTGAGAAGGTCAGTATGAGTGAGGAGGTCAGTGTGAGTGAGTGCAGTGAGGAGGTCAGTGTGAGGGAAAGAGTGGAGTGAGGTCAGTGTGAGTGAGGGAGTGAGTGAGGAAGTCAGTGTGAGGGAGTGAGGAGGTTAGGGTGAGGGAGTGAGTGAGTGAGGGAGGAGGAGCTCAGTGTGAGTGATGGAGTGAGTGGAGTGAGGAGGTCAGTGCGAGTGAGTGATTGGAGTGAGGTCAGTGTGAGGGAGTGAGTGAGGGAGGAGCTCAGTGTGAGTGAGTGGAGTAAGGTCAGTGTGAGTGAGGGAGTGGAGTGAGGTCTGTGTGAGTGGAGTGAGTGAGTGGAGTGAGGTCAGTGTGAGTGAGGGAGTGGAGTGAGGAGGTCAGTGTGAGTGAGGGAGTGGAGTGAGGAGGTCAGTGTGAGTAATGAGGGAGTGAGGAGGTCAGTGTGAGTGGAGTGAGTGAGTGGAGTGAGGAGGTCAGTGTAAGGGAGTGAGTGGAGTGAGGAGGTCAGTGTGAGGGAGTGAGTGGAGTGAGGAGGTCAGTTTGAGGAAGTGAGTGGAGAGAATGAGGAGGTCAGTGTGAGTGAGCGAGTGGAGTGAGGGGGTCAGTGTCAGTGAGGGAGTGGAGTGAGGAGGTCAGTGTGAGTGAGTGAGGCGGTCAGTGTGAGTGAGTGGAGTGAGTGAGGTCAGTGTGAGTGAGTGAGTGAGGGAGTGAGTGAGTGAGGAGGTCAGTGTGAGTGGAGTGAGGTCAGTGTGAGTGAGTAAGGCGGTCAGTGTGAGTGAGTGAGTGAGTGGAGTGAGTGAGGAGGTCAGTGTGAGTGGAGTGAGGAGGTCAGTGTGAGTGAGTGGAGTGAGGAGGTCAGTGTGAGTGAGTGAGTGAGTGGAGTGAGTGAGGAGGTCAGTGTGAGTGAGTGAATGGAGTGAGGTGAGTGTGAGTAAGTGAGTGAGTGAGTTGAGGAGGTCAGTGTGAGGGAGTGAGTGGAGTGAGGAGGTCAGTGTGAGGGAGTGAGTGAGTGGAGTGAGTGAGGAGGTGAGTGTGAGTGAGTAAGTGAGTGGAGTAGAGTGAGGAGGTCAGTGTGAGGGAGTGAGTGAGGAGGTGAGTGAGTGGAGTGAGTGAGGTCAGTGTCAGTGAGGGAGTGGAGTGAGGGAGTGGAGTGAGTGAGGAGGTCAGTGTCAGTAGAGTGAGTGGGTGGAGTAATTGAAGAAGTCAGTGTGAGTGGAGTGAGTGAGGAGGTCAGTGTGAGTGAGTGAGTGAGTGAGGAGGTCAGTGTGAGGCAGGGAGTGAGTGTAGTGGAGTGAGGAGGTCAGTGTGAGTGAGTGAGTGAGTGAGTGAGTGAGTGAGTGAGTGAGTGAGGAGGTCAGTGTGAGGGAGGGAGTGAGTGTAGTGGAGTGAGGATGTCAGTGTGAGTGAGGGAGTGAGTGAGGAAGTTCAGTGTGAGGGAGTGAGTGAGTGGAGTGAAGAGGTCAGTGTGAGGGAGTGTGTGAGTGTAGTGAGGAGGTCAGTGTGAGTGAGTGGAGTGAGTGAGTGAGGAGGTCAGTGTGAGTGAGTAGAGTGAGTGAGTGAGGAAGTTCAGTGTGAGGGAGTGTGTGAGTGGGGTGAAGAGGTCAGTGTGAGGGAGTGAGTATAGTGGAGTGAGGAGGTCAGTGTGAGTGAGTGAAGTGAGTGAGTGAGGTCAGTGTGACGGAGTGAGTGGAGTGAGGGAGTGGAGTGAGTGGAGTGAGGAGGTGAGTGAGTGAGGTTCAGTGTGAGTGGAGTGAGTGAGGATGTCAGTGTGAGTGGAGTGAGTGGAGTGAGTTAGGAGGTGAGTGTGAGTGGAGTGAGGTGAGTGAGTGGAGTGAGGTGAGTGAGTGGAGTGAGGTCAGTGTGAGTGGAGTGAGTGAGTGGAGTGAGGAGGTGAGTGTGAGTGAGGTGAGTGGAGTGAGGTGAGTGAGGAGGTGAGTGAGTGGAGTGAGGAGGTGAGTGAATGGAGTGAGTGAGGAGGTGAGTGAATGGAGTGGAGTGAGGAGGTGAGTGTGAGGAGGTGAGTGAGTGGAGTGAGTGAGTTGAGTGGAGTGGGGAGGTGAGTGAGTGGAGTGAGGAGGTGAGTGGGTGGAGTGAGTGAGTGGAGTGAGGAGTGTGGAGTGGGTAGAGCGGAGTGAGGTGAGTGAGGAGGTGAGTGGAGTGAAGTGAGTGAGTGGAGTGAGGCGATCAGTGTGAGTGGAGTGAGTGAGGAGGTGAGTGGAGTGAGGAGGTCAGTGTGAGTGGAGTGAGGAGGTCAGTGTGAGTGGAGTGAGGAGGTCAGTGTGAGTGGAGTGAGGAGGTCAGTGTGAGTGAGTGAGTGGAGTGAGGAGGTCAGTGTGAGTGAGTGGGTGAGTGAGTGAGGAGGTCAGTGTGAGTGGAGTGAGGAGGTCAGTGTGAGTGAGTGAGTGGAGTGAGGAGGTCAGTGTGAGTGAGTGGAGTGAGTGAGGAGGTCAGTGTGAGTGAGTGAATGGAGTGAGACGGTCAGTGTGAGTGGAGTGAGGAGGTGAGTGAGTGAGTGAGTGGAGTGAGTGAGGAGGTCAGTGTGAGTGAGTGAGTGAGTGGAGTGAGACGGTCAGTGTGAGTGGAGTGAGGAGGTGAGTGAATGGAGTGGAGTGAGTGAGGAGCTGAGTGAATGGAGTGGAGTGAGTGAGGAGCTGAGTGAATGGAGTGGAGTGAGTGAGGAGGTGAGTGAATGGAGTGGAGTGAGGAGGTGAGTGAATGGAGTTGAATGGAGTGGAGTGAGGAGCTGAGTGAATGGAGTGGAGTGGAGTGAGGAGGTGAGTGAGGAGTGGAGTGAGGAGTGAGTGAGGAGGTGAGTGAGGAGGTGAGTGAGGAGGTGTGAGTGAGGAGGTGAGTGAGTGAGTGCGGAGGCGAGTGGGAGTGGAGCGAACAACTGACCAACGGGACGACCGCCCGACGACCGCCTGACTACACCTCCCAGACTGCCCCGCGCCGCCCCGGCCCCGCCCCCCCCCCCCCCCCCCCCTCCCGCCTCCCGCCCAACGGTTTTTTCCTTCCAGCATTTTCCACGCAGTCAGTCCCAGAGTCCGGTCACCGCCGCGGCGTCGCCTCACACCTCGAGTCCCCCTTCTCTGCGTCTCTCTCTCTCACTCGACAACATGGTACGTGTGAGGGTTTTTTTTCTCTCTCTCTCTCTCTCTCTCTATATATATATTTATATCGTCATTTTTATTTAAAAAAAAGAGGGATTCAATTAATTTAATTTAATGTGATGAATCGATTCATTGGGGCCGTGATTTTCTTTCGAGGCGGCGGTCGAAATCGTCGTCGTTCGCGGCGGCGGTGGAGAGAGAGAGAGAGAGAGAGAATGAATTGTTAATTATTCGTATTTATTTTGTCTTTTTTTTTTCTTCTCCCCCTTTTTTTTTGGGGTGTGTGTGTGTGTGTGTGTGTGTGGGGTATGTCGGTTGGTCGTGATTCTGGGGGTGTGGGGGGGAAATAAAGCAAATTATCCTTATTCATTGCTAATATTATTTCTAATTATAAGGGATTAAAATGCTGAATTATTATTCTGTTATTAAATCATATTATTGTTGATGTGGTGGTGGTGGAGAGGGTTCATTTTGTCGTCAAAATGAGAGGTGCACTTCTTCGCCTCTTAACCCTCAGTTCAGTTTCAGTCGCATATTCTGTGTGTGTTTTTATTATTATATTATTATTATATTATTATTATAATTATTTTATTTGTGTGTTTAAAAAAAGAGAGAGAATTAATTCTCCTCCTCCTTCGTGTTGTTGTGCTGCTTAGCGTTTAGTGTAGTTGTCATCCAAAAATGGCTGTTTTTTTTTGAAAAAAAGAGAATGAATTATTATTATTATTATTATTATTAATTTTTCTTTCATTAATAGTGTCGCTTTCCTGATTTTTTTTTTGGTGGCGGTGGTGAGGTGGTGGGGGGGAGGAGGAAAGGGGGTTAACTTGTCGTCGGGCAAACGAGTTGCGTGTCTCGACGGTTTAGTTAATCTTTAGTCTTTGTGGGTGTAAAGAGAGAGAGAGAACGAATTATAATTATTATTATTATTATTATTATTGTTTTCCTGGTGGTTTTTGTGGGGCGGACCGAAACGGACCGATTCGAGCTCCTCAGTAAGTCTTCACGTGCGAGAGAGAGAGAGAAGAGAGAAGAGAGAGAGAGACTACTCTATATATAGCTGTGAAAAAAAAAGTTCATTGTATTTTATTCTTAATGTTTTTTTTTGTTTCCTGGTGGGTTTGCGTGAGGTGCTTTTGGGGGGTCTCTCACTCTCCGACTCACTGCGTCTCCCCTTCTCGCTGTCTGTGTCACCGTTTGTGTGTCTTCGTGTCACCGTTTGTGTGTGTGTCTTTGTGTCACCATTTGTGTGTCTCTCACACTCTCTCTCTCTCTCTCACACTCTCTGTCTCATTGCGTCTCTCCCCCCCCCTCCCTTTCTCGCTCAAAATGGGCTGATTTGAGCTCCTGAGTTAGCCTTCATCATCTCTGTGCGAGAGAGCGAGAGGCGACCATATAGAGCTGTGAAAAAAAGTTCATTGTATTTTATTATTAATATTTTTTGTTTCCTGGTGGGTTTTGTGAGGTGCTTTTGGGGGTCTCTCACTCTCTCACTCTCTGTCTCATTGCGTCGCTCCTTCTCGCTGTCTGTGTCACCGTTTGTGTGTCTCTGTGTCACCGTTTGTGTCTCTCTCTCTCATTCACTCTGTCTCATTGCGTCTCCCTCCCTTTCTCGCTGTCTGTGTCTCGCTCTCTCTGTTTCATTGTGTGCATCTCTTACCCTTTATTTCTGTCCGTGTCACTGTGTGTGTGTGTGTGTGTGTCTCGTGTGCGCTCTGTCTCATTGCGTATGTCTCCCTTTCTCTCTGTCTCCCTTTCTGTGGGTCTATCTGTCTCATTGTGTGTGTATCCCCTTCCCTTTTCTGTGTCGGTCTCTCGCTCTCCCTTTGTCACTCTGAGTGTGCAGATCTCTCTCTTTTTTTTCTCTGTGGATTTCTTTCTCTCGTCTCTCCCTCTCTGGTTAGCGTGTGATTTGTTGGGCATGTTTTAAGCCTCGGGCTATTTTTTTTAAACAAATCCTTTTGTTGCAACAAAGGCGATCAAGATTTTTTTTCCCTGAAAAGGAATCTGCTTTTCAGACATTTACATTTTTCTGCTTAACGTTTAAAACATCCGGCAGACCAGACCATCCGCCCTCACAATCACACTAACCTCCAGAATAACATTAGATTTCAATTGCTGAGAACCTTAATTTCTCTGCGACATTTTTACCTTTTTATTTCCCCCTCCCCTCCCCCAACACCCTATCTGCGTATTTTATATTAATTTCCTTGCGAGGGTTTTGTTTTGTTAGTTGCAGACCCGCACTGGTCAGTTTTGTATCTTTGCAAGATCTTTGTTCATTTGATAACAAGAATTCTGTTCATATTTTGAATTCGAATTCCCTTCCCGATTTTCCATTTTATTTCTCCTTTGCAATGTTTGGTTTTACTTGAACTCATTTATTTAAAATAAAAGTTCTGTCGGATTTTTAGATTACAAAATTCTCATTCCTGTGTCGGATTAATATTTCCCGTTGCAAAAAAAAATTAGGTTTGACATTTCAATGGGGATTGGAAATGTGATATCTGTGGGTCACCTTGAATGGACTCGCTTTGCTTTTTAGCATCAGTGTTGTCATGAAGGAATATTTATGTTTGAGAGCTAGGCCTCTGCAGTGGGAGCGCCCACCCTCCCACACACCCCCCCCCCCCCCCTTCTCCTCATTGCAGTTGATGTGCAGGGAACAGAAGCTGCATCTCACTAAAATGGCGACCCGCAGTCTGCTTACAGTTGGGTTTTTAGTTGCAGTGTCAGTTTCTAATCAATAAAGCTGGAGCGGATTTTAAAATGGTCGTTTAGGCATTCATTTTAGGGAGAGTTGGCAGCCTCCACCTTTCCTGCGCACAACCTTTTTTGTGCAAAAGTGCTGTGTTAACAGGGAGCCGATGTTAAAGCTAACAATAAAACCATTATCAATCCTGTATCAGTCATTTGCACCTCTCGCCCGGTTTCTTAATTTTAACAAAACACTGCGTGACTTGAACGCAATACCTACCTGTTTTCCACTCCTCCTACAATGTACAGCCTTTTAAGCCTCCAGCTTTCTATCCCCTAATTAATTCAAAATGCCTTTCTCTTTAACTATAATGGTGAATTATCACTTGAACATAATCTATAGTAAGCTGCAACTTGAATTCCCGAATAGGGGGTCTTGGGTTCTCTTTCTGCAGCTGCAGATTTGACTAAAGATGGAGCAGTCTGTTACATGGACACAGTCGTTTCTTTTTGTTCTCCATTAAGATGAGCTCATAGTGAAAAAACGGGATGCTTGATCTGTCTCAGTACCCTAGCAACAGATAAAATATGCCCTCTAGGGGCATCAGGGAAAGGCAGCAGTGATGCAGCATTGTTACTTTCAATGATACTCGAACGACGCCCATGGATCTTTAATCACAGAATCGTACAGCACAAAAAGAGGCCATTTGGCCCATCGAGTCTGTGCGGCTCTTTGAAAAGAGCAATGCAATGTCAATCCCACTCCCCGGCCCTTTCCCCATAACCCACCAACCCGTCCTCCTCAAAAAAGTAGTTATCGAATCGGCCTCCACCGCCCTTTCAGGCGACGCTTCCAGATTCGAACAACTCGCTGCGTGGAAAAAAAATTCTTCGCACCTCCCCTCGGCTTCTTTCAGAGACTATTTTGAATCTGTGACCTCGAGTCACCGACACACCCACCAGTGGGAACAGTTTTTCCCTTTCTAACCCTCATGATATTGAAGACCTCTATCAGGTCCTCGTAACCTTCTCTGCTCCAATGAGAATAATCCCGGCCTCTCCAGCCTTTCCTCATCATCACGGTCCCTCATTCCTGGTACCATCCTCGTAAATCCCTCTGCACCCTTTCCAATGCCTTAACATCCTTCCTATAGTGCGGTGCCCAGAACTGGGCGCAGTATTCTAACATACCATGAGTTTCACTTTCAGGAACTTTACAACCCATTCCCCCTGTCTGTCAAACTAATTTAGCTCTGATTTGTAAAAGAGAACCCCATACAGTACTCTGGAGGTTCAAACTCAGCTGAGTTGATGCTAATACTTTATAGGATTGAGATCGAATTGGTGCAGAAAAGAGTTAACTCTTTTCAATGGCTTCTCATAATTGAAATTGCATTCTTGTCTCAAAATGTTTGGAGGGTGGGAGAGCGAAAGAGATTTTATATGGATACTTCTGCTATCTACTGCCTTACCCCTTAGTCTGGGGCTGTGGGGTTATGAGAGAAGGCAGAAGCTATGTCCAAGACTATTGCTGAATGATAAAATGAGTAAAAACCTCTAAACTTTAGTTTTACTATCGTGGTTGTGCCAACAAGTACCAGAAGGGAATTTGTAAATTTAATTCTGTGTAACGCTTTGAGACGTCTCAACGAAGTAGAATGTAGAATATCTGGAATGCACTGCCTGAAAAAGGGGTAGTGGAAACAGATTCAATAACAGCTGTGGAAACAGATTCAAGAACAATTCTGTGAAGCACTTTGAGACTTCTGGAAGACGTGAAAAGCGCGACATCAAATGCAGGGATTATCATCATTGTTAACTTTCAAGAGTTGAGGGAAAAGAGGAAAAAATTGCAAGGATATGGGGGAAGAGCGGCCGAGTGGGTCCAGTTGGTTGCTCTGCCAAAGAAGAGGCACAGGCACGATGGGCCGAATGGCCTCTTGTTGTGCTGTTATATTGTATGATTCTAATGGGGAGGTCAAACGTTGCTTAATTATAGATTTGTTCCAACGCCTTTTCGAATGTTCTGTGTGAGTTGCTTTTATCGAAAGGCCACAAGATTGACGAATCTGAATAACAGTCACAATCTTGCAGTTGATACAGCGCCTTATCTCGTCTTCCAGACGTCGCAAAGCACTTCACAGGATTTACTGTGAAGTGTTTTGACTTATTTTGTAGGCGAATAGAATTGCAACCCACAGTCTTCCAGGGAAAAGGAGATACTGTTCGAATTCGTAACCAACATCTTCTTTCAGCTAAAATGTCTGACTTGATTGTGTTCCCAGTGGGGCATGAGTCGGGTGGTAAAACTACCTGTAACGAGAGACTAATTGGAAAGTATCCCAGAGAGAGAGAGAGAGAGAGAGCTCACAAGGAGTCATGAAAACGCAATGTCATGTTGCTGATGTAAATGTGCATTATTTTTGCAGTGAACCCTGTCTCCAGACACCACACAAATGACTCGGGGTTGAACGTGCACAAAGCCAAGTCATGCTGTGTGCCGCTGTGATGCCAAGCTGGAATGAAACGTGTACTCCAGATGATGGCCAGAAAAGTGTGGAGGGGGGGGGGAGTGCGGGGGGGGAATCCTTCCACTCGCTCCTGTTTAACCCTGGAAGCCAAAGCCCTAACAGTAGGGCGGGAAAGCTTGCCAGACAGCGCTCTCAGTGGCAAACTATCCAGTTTTAGCTGGTCAGACTCCCAACAGTTACCACAACGCACACTCTGGGCCCCTCCCACGCCTTGGCTCGCGCCTCTAGGCTTGATATTCTCCAGAATTAGGTAAGCCACGTGCGTCCCTCCAGGGAGCGAGAGCGCATCCAGTCTCAGTGAATGTCTCTGGAATTTCCACGTGTAGGTGGGAGGCATGGAATTATTCTCAGTTGGGTTTGGAGACTCTCTTGAGCGCGGCGATGGATTTCCGCGCGCGTCAGACACCCGGCCTGGTCGCCCCAAAAAGAAAGGGACGTGACACGACCTCTCTTGTTAACTTCCATCCGCAGACATCGGGCATTGAAGTAACTGAGGAGGTCATCACGGTGTTCAATGAGATGAAAGTGAGAAAATCGTCATGCAGTCAAGAGGAGATGAGAAAGCGAAAGAAGGCCGTGTTCTTCCGCTTGAGCGATGACCTCTCGCGGATCGTACTGGATCCGGAGAACGAGATTGTACTCGGAGACATCCTGGACGGGGTCGTGGTTAACCCCTTCGAAACTTTTACAAAAATGCTCCCCCCCACAGACTGTCGCTACGCCCTCTACGACGCAAAGTACGAGACAAAAGAGACCAAGAAGGAAGAATTGGTTTTTGTGATGTGGTCAGTGGCCGTTTTAATTCGTTTCTGGGTCTTAACTGTCTGTTGACGGGGGGGGGGGGGGGGTGGGAGGGGGTGAAGAGAGCGAGAACACAGGGCTCATAGATTTTAAAAACTCACCAAGAATTGGTGTGCCCCGACCTGCTCTGTGTCCCCCACTTTGCCCGCCCCACCATCAGCAGTCAGGCCTTCAGCCTCTCTGCCCCCCACCCCCTGAAATTCCATCCCACAGTCCCTCTGCCTCATCCCTTCTCTCCTTCAAGGGTCTCAAGACCCTCCTCTTGAACCGCGCCTTTGTTCACCCTCCTACCCCCACCCTCCCTGCCCTCCACTCCTCTTGATCCCAACCCCCAGCTCAGGTCCAGCACCTCGGGACGTCCTCCTGCTGTGAATCTTACCGCACACAAGGAGGCCATTCAGCCCACCGAGCCTGTGCCAGCTCTTTAAAAGAACTAACAACTAGTTCCACTCGCCCGCTCTTATCCCAAAGCCTTGCACATGTTTCCTTTTCAAGAAAATATCCAATTCCCTTTTAAAAGCTATTATCGAATCTGCTTCAGGCAGTGGGTTCCAGACCGTAACAACTCTCTGTAAAAACATGTCCTCCGCGTCTCCCCTCTGGTTCTTTTGCCAATTACCGTAAATCTGTGGCCTCTGGTTACCGACCCACCCATCAGAGGAAACAGTTTCCCCCTATCTACTGTATCAAAACCCCTCATAATTCTGAACCCCTCTATTAATTCTCCCCTTAACCTTCTCTGCTGTGAGGAGAACAGTCCCAGCCTCCAGTCTAGTCTCTCCACATGACTGAAGTCCCTTATCTCTGGTATCTTTGACACAGAGAGATGGGTTTTTGGGAAGGGAAGTAGAGGAAGGACACTTGGGACTGGTTCTCTCTCCCTCGCACACACCCAGGAGGATATTGTTGGGATGGAGGAGGGGCGGGGAAGGGGGCTACTAAGTATGCAAAGGAAATATTAGCCAGAACGCCCAGTTGTTTTACTTGAGTTGTTCTCTAACTTCAGGGCTCCGGAAAATGCGCCTCTTAAAAGCAAAATGCTATACGCCAGCTCCAAGGACGCAATCAAGCGGAAGCTCACAGGTAACCAACACTCTCCTGGACCGGCCCCCGTCAGGGGACTCGGGTCAAATTCCTGGCCCGCAGAAGGTTAAATATTAATGAATGTTCTATTCTTAAACTTCAACCTGCGTAAAATAAGCATCTAAAGATATTTGCGGAGGCCTTTATTGTAGTGCTTATCGAGCTCGCAAGAGAACAGCTGGGTTTAATTCACGGGCGGGTCAGGTTAGGGCTGAAACTCAGGCAAGTTTGCTCACTCCGCACACACGCACACGCACACACACACACACACACACGGGCCTCTGTTTACCCAGCAATCCACGATTATTTGCAGCTGTGAGCAATTGGCTGCTGCCTTTCACCCACAAGCTACACAGTCACTACATTTTATCAACATCTTGGGATCCAGTGGAAAGTCTGGGACGCGACACGTGCAAGCGACTGCCATGACGGCGGAAGGCGAACCGGACGGACCTTTGGTCGAGCAAATTCCTATGTTCACATCCTAACATTGACCCTTCTAAAAAAAAAAAAAATGTTGGCGTCAACGGAATAACTTTTAATACTGTATACAACTCAACAGTTATATTGGCTCTTAAAGGCCATAGTTGGCAGTGAGAGAGAGATCCTGAAACATAGCAGATACACATCCAAACTGATCTGCGAGCGAGAAAGCATTTGTTGACGTAGGCAAAAACCTTGACTTGCCAACATTTTAGCGCCGGGGAATTTGCGCAACTGGCACCGACTTAACCCCAGCGCTTGTCTAGATGTTCGGAGGCACAATGCCAGGTGGCGTTTCTATGGAGATTTATTACCCTGGGCATTGCTGGCACCTCAGCACAATAACAATTACAGCAGCACAGGCCGATCGGTCTCGACAACACAACAACAATTTGCATCCCAGAGTGCTCGACAGACGCTTACACGCCGGTTTAATTAAGACTCTCACCTGGGTCTGAAGGTCGTGGGTCCGAACTCCGCACCGCAACTCGAGCTCAGACTCCCGCTCGACTTCAGTGCGGCGATGAGCTCGATGACGTGCTTCAAGAGACGTTTAAACCATTGGCTCTTGGTTGGGTATTTCTCCCTAAAAAAATGTTGGTGGCGCGATCTCACCGCGGGCGGGACTCTGCCGGCAATTGCCGACGGGTCACCGCGCTTCACAGCGACGGTCCCTGCGGGAAGGGAATCCTCCCGCTCGGCTGCTGTTGACTCTGCAGCCGAAGCCCTTCGCGGGGAGGGTGGCCCGAGCTGGACGAGCAGCGGCCGAGCCGTGCGCGGGTGCAGCCGCAGTCACCCCGACACGCACTCTGGGCTCCCCCCCAAGCCTTGGCTCTCGCCAACCTGTGCCTAATACTCCCCGGAATTAGGTAAGCAGGGGGGGCGTCCCCTCTAGGGAGGGAGAGAGAGAGAGAGAGCGTATTCCATTCCAACGGTATCCGAGAGGTCGGGTACAGGGAATTCTCAGGTGGGTTTGGAGACTGTGTGTGTGTCAGACACCCGTCTGATCCCCCAAACGTTCACGGCAACACCGCGCAGGCGCGCGTGAAGCGCTCGGCGCCGAGTTTCTGCGGTCCCGTCGCGCCTTCTGCGGCGCACCGCTTTGACCAGCGGCCTCCCTCTCGTTGCAGGGATCAAGCACGAGTGGCAACTGAACAGCCTGGACGACATCCTGGACCTGGATAACTTGGCCGTGAAACTGGGCGGCAACAAGGTGGTGTCCGTGGAAGAAATCAAAGTGAAATAGTGCCAGCTGTGGGGGTGGGGGGGCTTCCAATGTACAGTCCCGCGCGGGTGGTGGGTCCGGCTCCGACTCCCGACTCCCCCGCCTTCGCAAACTTGACCTCCCTTCATTCTGACGCTACCAAAACGACTGACCCCTCCTCTCCCCTCGCGCCGAACTAACTCCACCGCCGCCACCCGCGGCCCCGACACCCAGAGGCGCTGCCGGAACCATCCGCTGCCAAATTGTGGTCCAAACGAAACATTCCTTAGCCTAAGCTTCGGAGACGCTCGGGGCATTGGGAGGGGGTTCGCGCACCACAGCTTATATATTCCTTGTTGAAACATTCCCCGTGGGGCGAGAGCGAGAGAGACGCGCGCACTAATTCGGTTTAATCACCCGCCTTTTCGAGGTCTCTTTCCCCCCCCACCCGCCCGCCCGCCCGCCCGCCATGTTGTAGCCGACCCTTAGCGCCGCTTGCAATCCAGCAAAGCCGCTGCGCGACGTCCCGAGGATTTTTTTTTTTTAAATTTGTTTCGTCTTTTTTTTCCCCCCCACTCAAAATCCCGCCCCGCACCCACCGCGCGAGTTGTTTGAAATATTCCCGTTTAAACCGCTGCTCCCCCTTTATTTACGCGCTCTTCCCCGGCCGGACGCAAGAGCAAACGGTATGCGTTCGGGTGGGTGGGGGGGTGGGGGGGTTTGCCGTGGGTGTAAATCCGCGTCGACCCCCGGGCTTTTCCCCCGCACACGCGCGCGCGTGATCCAAACCAGTGGAAGCATTCCCGAACCATGACGAGGAGGCTTTTGACACCGGCCTTCTTCACGGGTGTAGGTAGAAACGTGACCAAATCTTATTTAGAGGTGGGGGTGTAGGGGGGGGGGGGGGGGGGTCCCTCCATTTTAGCCACTAAAGACTCGTAGATTCCAGGACGCCATCTTGTACCATGTCCTGCGTTAGAACCGGTCCACGTGTGGGGGGAGAGTTTCCCGTTCGCAAACACTTTTGAGAGTGTCGGACGCGCCGTTTAAACAAGGAAGGCGACGCCATGACAGACCCTCACTCAGACCGCGTCCGGCGGAGAACGAAGTCGTTAAGCGACGTGCGGCGTGACGGACTGCCCGCCTTTACGGACACCGGAACGACGCCTCGCGGAGCAGTGATAACGCAGGGAATTAATCAGGTGGGACATTGGAGCCCTCGACAGATACTAATCACGGAAGCAACCGTTAACAATCTTAATAAACTTACGATCGTATTTCCCCCACGTCTCAAGTCGGTGATTTAACGTCCGCGGCGCCGCCTCGATCGCTTCCGCCGCACGGGGCTGTCCCGCCGTCGCTGAGCCGCTACCAGTCTCCTTACTCCGCACGCGCGCGCCAGGATAAGTCACTACGCCGGGCGGTGCGGTGCGGTACGTTCCTGTGAAGCACTTTTTTTGAGACATCTCAACGTGATAAGGCGCTGTATGAAATGGAAGGGTTATTCATGTTGTTATTCAAGCGCTACTCTTAAAGTTCCCGCACGTGCTCTGGGCTCTCCCCACTCCGCCCCCCCCACTCCGCCCACGCTCTCGCCAACCTGCGCCTAATACTCCCCGGAATTAGGTGAGCAGCCGCCTCCCTCCAGGGAGAGAGAGCGACGTCTTTCGTTCCGACGAGAGAGAGAGAGAGAGAGTCTCGGGACAGCAGCGAAGTGTTTGCTAATTCTTTATTGAAATTCCAGTTGATCGGAGACCATTGACCCGAGTCCCAAAACGCGGTGACATTTCGCGCAGAAGAGACACGTGTAGACATGTACAAACACACACACGCGCGCGCGCGCGCGCGGTTAGACATGCACACATACACGGGTAGACAGGTGCACGCACGCACACGCGGGTAGACGGGTGCGCGCGCGCGCGTGTAGGCAGAGAGCGTGTTTTGGTTGACGGTTCCTTCGAGCCTCGCCAGCAATCAACAGTGTAAACTCCGTGTCTAAGGAGAGGGATAACAGCCGTGTGCGTGTAGTTACACGCTAAACACGTGTGAGGTGAGGGGGGGAGTAACAGGACACACGGATTCCTCCCCCCCCCCCCGCACCCCAAAACATGACTGAACAGACTGAGAGAGAGAGAGGGGAGGGGGGGGCGTTGCTCTACCTCCGCAAACGCCCACCTCCTCGGGAAGAGGTGACGCAGCTACGCTAGGGTGGTCCAACTGCCGGCCCGCGGGCCGCATCCGGCCCTTTCGCACCGACTTCTCAAGTCTCTCTCTCTCTCGCTCGCGGTTGCAACGCAGTCAAAGGTCAGGAGCTGAGCGCGGGGTGGGGGTGGGGGTGGGTGACGTGGGGGTGGGGGTGGGGGGTGGGTGGAAGGTGCAAAGTACTTCAAAAATGTGCACCTTGGTCGGAGGAACGGGGCGGGGAAGGGGGAAGAATGCAACTCGCCTCTGGGCAATCAGACGGCCCATCTCTTCCGATAAGGCCGACGAGGAGAGCTCTTGCTCAAGAGTTCACTACCCTCCCAGCGGCGACGCCCGCCCGCCCGCACGCACACACAGACAGACACGCCTCGAGCAGGTCTAATCCTAAAGACGTCACGCGTGTGTGTGGGGGAGGTTGAGGCGGTGGAAAAGCAATTGGTAAAATGGCCGCGTAGTTTCTTTCCCATCCCACCCGGTTGAGGGAGGCCATTTTGACCTGACCTCGATTCGAGTGCGCGCGGGCGCTCGACGTAACTCAACGTCAAGATGGCTGAGGGGAGAAGGGTACACCGCAGCCCCACCCAAGCCCACCCCACCCCACCCCACCTCCCTTCCCATCGGGACCGGAGAGAATTATTAATAATAATAATAATAATAGTAGTAGTAATAAAAAAAATAAGTACGGAAGGAAGTTACTGATCCCCTTTCAGGGAGGTGAGGCAATTTCGTAGCAACAGCAAACTGGCCTGAGGGAGAGAGAGAGGGAGGGAGGGAGAGAGGGGACAGACACATCGTAAGGTTTCGCCCACCAAACGCACAGTCACTTCACTTCGCGGTTAGAGTGCGCGCGCACACATCCACAGAGGTACACACCCGCGCACACACTCACATACTCTCACACTCACTCTCACACACTCACTCTCAGGTACTCTCACACTCACTCACATACTCACACACACTCACTCTCACATACTCTCACACACACTCACTCACTCACATACTCTCACACACTCACTCTCACGTACTCTCACATACTCTCACACTCACTCACATACTCTCACACACTCACTCTCACGTACTCTCACATACTCTCACATACTCTCACATACTCTCACTCACACACACTCACTCATACTCTCACTCACTCACATACTCTCACACTCACTCACTCTCACATACTCTCACTCACACACATTCACTCTTACACACTCTCTCACATACTTTCACACTCACTCACTCTCACACTCACTCACTCTCACACACTCACTCTCACGTACTCTCACATACTCTCACACTCACTCACAAACTCTCACTCACACACACTCACTCTCATACTCTCATTCACTCACTCACATACTCTCACACTCACTCACTCTCACATACTCTCACTCACACACATTCACTCTTACACACTCTCTCACATACTTTCACACTCACTCACTCTCACACTCACTCACTCTCACATACTCTCACACTCACTCACATACTCTCACTCACACACACTCACTCTCATACTCTCACTCACTCACATACTCTCACACTCACTCACTCTCACATACTCTCACTCACACACATTCACTCTTACACACTCTCACATACTCTCACACTCACTCACTCTCACACTCACTCACTCTCACACTCACTCACTCTCACACTCACTCTCACACTCATACACACTCACTCTCACATACCCTCACACTCACCCACACACCCACCCACACACAGTCAGTCGGAACCCGCTTGTAAGTCGATTGGGGGAATCACTTTCCGGGGGTAATAAACCCTCTCCCCCCACCCCCCCACCCCCCAAAAAAATAACGACGCGCTCGCTCAATCCGCGGCCCTTTGTGGGACGTCAATGCCCACAAAACACACCACACAGTCACTACACTTGACCGGATGTGGCGTGAAGCGCTTTGAGACGTCGCGAGCGCCTGCTAAGGGGACCGTACCTTGGCGTGTTTCAGTTCCAGCTCCGTCATCTCGATCATATTCTTCCGGAAGGCCGACACTCTCCGGGTTTTGAAGTCCGTCAGTTCTGACCCGGGTGGGGGGGGTGGGGGGGGGGGAGAGAGAGAGAGGGGGAGAGGGGGGGAAAAAGAGAGGGAAGAGGGGGGAAGGAGAGGGAGAATAAAAAAACAAGAGCAACATTTTACTTTCGGCAGCAGTGACAAGAAGATTACGGAGGCCGGTCACGGTGACAGATTTCCGTGTGTGTGTGTCAGACACCCGGTCGGTCACGGTGACGGGTTTCCATGTGTGTGTGTGCGTGTGTGTCAGACACCCGGCCGGTCACGGTGACGGGTTTCCGTGCGCGTGTGCGTGTGTCAGACGCCCGGCCGGTCACGGTGACGGGTTCCCGTGCGCGTGTGCGTGTGTCAGATGCCCGGCCGGTCACGGTGACAGGTTCCCGTGGGTGTGTCAGACACCCGGCCGGTCACGGTGACGGGTTCCCGTGGGTGTGTCAGACACCCGGCCGGTCACGGTGACGGGTTTCCGTGCGCGTGTGTGTGTGTGTGTGTGTCAGACGCCCGACCGGTCACGGTGACGGGTTCCCGTGGGTGTCAGTCCCCCCCCCGCCCCCTCCCCGCTGCCCCTCACCTTGTTTGGCCGACTCTGACAAACGTTCAAACTTTTGGCAGGTGAGTTGCTGATTGGCCTCCGACTGCTTGACGTCCTTACTCTTCATCCTGGCCTTGTCCAAAGCCTTGTTGGCGTTCTCGTAGTCAGACAGCGCACGTGCCCGTCGGTACAGGAGGTCCTGGGGGAGAGGGGGTGGTGGGGGGCGGGCGGGGGCGGGGGGTGGGGGGAAGGTTACATATCAAGACATTGACTCACTGGGTGCGCTCAGCCTCTCGCTCTCTCTCTGTCACACACACACACACACACACACACACACACACACACACAGCGACAACATTTCTCCAGCAGAGACCTCTGCTGTCCGGAAACTGGAGAGAGAGAAGATGGGGAGGGATAGAGGAGAGAGAGAGAGGGAGAGAGAAGCGAGAGAGAGAGAGAGGATGGGGAAGGATAGAGGAGAGAGAGAGGGAGAGAGAAGCGAGAGAGAGAGAGAGAGGATGGGGAAGGATAGAGGAGAGAGAGAGAGAGAGGATGGGGAGGGATAGAGGAGAGAGAGAGAGGGAGAGAGAAGCGAGAGAGAGAGAGAGGATGGGGAAGGATAGAGGAGAGAGAGAGAGGATGGGGAGGGATAGAGGAGAGAGAGAGAGAGGATGGGGAGGGATAGAGGAGAGAGAGAATGGGGAGGGATAGAGAGAGAGAGAGAAGCGAGAGAGAGAGAGAGAGAGAGAGAGAGGATGGGGAGGGATAGAGGAGAGAGAGAGAGAGAGAAGCGAGAGAGAGAGAGAGAGAGAGGATGGGGAGGGATAGAGGAGAGAGAGAGAGAGAAGCGAGAGAGAGAGAGAGAGAGAGAGGATGGGGAGGGATAGAGGAGAGAGAGAGAGAAGCGAGAGAGAGAGAGAGAGAGAGAGGAGGGAGACTCGAGAACAAGCCCTACCTTTGCTGCCTGCGAATCTCTCATGTAGTAACGCAACAAGTCGGAGAGTTTCAAGTCTTCGTCTGAGGCTACTCGCCCTTCCAGCTTCTAAGAGAGAGAGAGAGAGAGGGAGAGGATGAGGATGTCACAGAGAGAGGGAGAGCGCGAGCGAGAACGTCAGAGAGAGAGCGCGCGAGCGAGAACGTCACAGAGAGAGAGAGCCCGAGCGAGAACGTCACAGAGAGAGCGCGACCGAGAAAGTCAGAGAGAGAGAGAGAGAGAGAGCACGAACGAGAACGTCACACAGAGAGAGAGAATGAGGACATCACACGGAGAGAGCGAGAACGCGTATGTCACAGAGAGAGAGAGAGAACAATTTCCCCCCTCCTACCCCAGTTTTCCCCCTCGAAAATCCAAGGGATTTCCCCCTCCCCTCCTCCCTCCCCCCCACCGAGAAGTCACCAATGGATACTCAAGGTTTACGCCCCGATCCCGGGTTCTCGTGCTTGCGAGGGGGCGAACGTCTGCCCCAAACAGGGCGCGGACGGGGAGCGAGTGAGGCTTCATGTCTCATCTCTCTCTCTCCGCCCCCAGTATACGAAGGGTTAAACTCCCCCCTCCACACCCCACACCGCCCTCTCCACCCCACACCGACCCCCCCACCCCACCCCATCCGGTCTGCAGAGCAAAGTTAACCCCCCCACTCTCAGTCCACTGACCCGGAGTTTCTCGAACAGCTCCGCAAGCTTGAGGAAGTTTCTAGAAGGAAAACAAAAGGGTTGAGACGTCTCGAAGCGCTTCGCGGAATATACCGCAAAGCGTAGCGACTGTGTGTTGCGCACGGCCGCGCGCCACAGACGGCCGCGGATTGGGTGACCGAATTATTCCTAGCGTTTTTTTTT
This sequence comes from Callorhinchus milii, assembly GCF_018977255.1. Lineage (NCBI taxonomy): Eukaryota > Metazoa > Chordata > Chondrichthyes > Chimaeriformes > Callorhinchidae > Callorhinchus > Callorhinchus milii. Next base: position 19,645 of record NW_024705084.1, read on the forward strand.
TTTTTGCGGAGGGCGGGAGGAGGGCGAGCGAAGGCGAGACAGGGCTTGAAGGAGTAGAGGGAGGGGGAGGGGGGGGGGGGGCAGGACGGAGGGACTGTGGGATGGGGTTCCAGAGGATGGGGGCGGAGAGGCTGAAGGTTGGAGGGGCCAGGCGTGGAGGGGAGTGGGGTGGGGATGGGGGGGGAAGGTGGAACAAGCCTGAGCCCGCTGAGCGGAGGGAACAGGTTAGGTTGCCTTGTGCGTTGGGTCAAGGTCTAAAATGGTGGCCGGAAAGGCAACCTACTTGTTGAGAGGACTGGCCTCCAGCGTGCCCAGGCTACTGAGAGCGGAGGAGATGGGTATGTAATCCTCGGCAACATCTGCGGGCAGAGAGAGAGAGAGAGAGAGAGAGAGGGAGAGAGGGGGAGGCGGGGAGAGAGAATAACGGTCAAAATAACGACCCTTGCCTTTGACCCGGCGCCTCATCGCGTGGGTCAGACGTGTCAAAGCGCGTCACGGGACGCACCGTGAAGTGCGGTGGCGAGTGGCGGCCAATTGCGCCCGGCCACGTCCCCACAGGCAAGTCGCCTAAGGTTTCGCCCCGACCCGCCTGGGAATGGAACCCGGGTCCTCTGACCGCTGAGAGCTACAGGACTAAGGTTCCTCCCCACCCGCACCCCCCACCCACCCATCACCCCCCACCCACCCATCACCCCCCCCCACCCCCCCCAACGCTGTTTAAACGTACTTTTGTGAGCTCTCGTCATCCTGTCGGTCTTTAGGGTGGCGTCTCGCACCCGGTTGTGGTATTCCACAAGGAACGTCCTCTCATGCTCAAAGAATTCATCCACTTCCTGCAAGAGAGGAGACTCGTATAATGTACACCACCTGCAAACTCACTCACTAAACTCCGTCCCCCACCCCCACCACCATCACCCCAGCCCTCCCCCCCCCTCACCCCCCACCACCATCACCCCAGCCCTCGCCAGGCTCCACATCGCACCCTAAACTCCATCCCCCCCCTCACCCCCCACCACCATCACCCCAGCCCTCGCCAGGCTCCACATCGCACCCTAAACTCAATCCCCCCCCCCATCCCCACCACCATCACCCCAGCCCTCGTCAGGCTCCACTGGCTCCCTGGCGCCCAAGGGATCCATTTCAAGATCCTCTCAATCCCTGGCATCACTCCTCCCGCCCCCTCCTTCCTCTCCCGACCTGCTTACTCCCCAGCCGTCTCCAGCCTCCTGCTCGTCCCCAGTGCCCTCCGCTCCACCATCGGCGGCCGCACATTCAGCACACCGAGGCCCTGAAACTGTCTCCCTCGATCCCTCCTTTAGATCACGAATCAAGACCTTTACGATTTCCTCCCACCCCCTCCCCCTCGCCCCCCCCACCACCGGCTTGGCATCAAGCTCCATCACTGTCAAGCGCTCTGGTGCGCAGCGTGACCGACTGGCCAGGTGGGGGTGACCCGAGTGACTTCCTGTGCTGAGCATTGCCGAGTGGCTTCTCTCACCTTGACCCCAGAGATGCCGGCAATCAGAGCCTCGTCCGCAGACTTCACGATGTTCTTGAGGAACCCGCCCAGGATTTCCTTCTTGTTCTTCCCTCGGATGCTGAGCTGCAGCCACAAAGACGGGAGGCGTGGGTCACGGGTGTCGAGGAGCCTGGCGAGGGTTTTGGGCGGCGGCGCAACTTGGGGTGGTCCAACTGGAGGCCCGCGGGCCACATCCGGCCCCCCTCTGGGTGTGTGTGTGCGTTTGTGGAGTAAGGAAAATTTGCCTTAGGTTTCGCCCTGCCCAGGGATTTAATCCAGGTCCTCTCGTTTGCTTACGAAGCCAACGCTCTCTAACCACTACGCTGCAATGATGGGCACTTGGTTCCTGTTCAGAGCTTTTTTTTGCTTAAGCAATAAAACGTGTGAGGTTCGGGCGTGAATTCATGTGGTTGTAAACGACAGTCAGTCGGTCACACAGCTGTAAATCCTAACCCACTAACTATTTCCATCTGCACCACACACTCGGGTGTCTTGATTTACGGCAAGTCAGTGCTTGATGTACTGCTGTTACACAGTGGGTCACACACCTCCTCTGCTGGACGCAACCGCTCAGTGCAAGTAACAACAGACGACATTTACACGGCACGTCATGGATTTGAACCGAGCTGGGGGTTGCTGTCAGGAGGGGTGGAGGGCAGGGAGTGTGACCGAAGGAGCGGAGGGTCTTGAGATGTGGCTTGAAGGAGGCGAGGGAGGGGGCGAGGCGGAGGGACTGTGGAATGGAGTTCTAGAGGGTGGGGGGGGGGTAGAGAGGCTGAAGGCCCGACTGCCGATGGTGGGGTGGGCTGGGGAGGGGAGGGAGAGGAAAGGTCGATAACGCAGCCACGAGCAGTTAGACGGGGAGAAGGAGAGGGGGGGGGGGAAATGGGGGTTTGGAGCTTACGTCTTGGTCGTACTCCAGGAAGACGTAGAAGTTGTGGTCTTTCCTCAGCACTGGGTGTGCAGCCAACCTCTGGAGAAACACCTCGTGCATCGCTACCGTCTTCTTAAAGATAGCCAGGTACTCACTGCAGAGGGGAGAGAGGGTGGGGGGGGGAGAGAGAGGGGGTGGGGATGGGAGAGAGAGAGAGGAAGACACAGAGGCAGAGAGTGAAGGGAGAAAAACAGAGACAGGCACATGGGGTGGGTGAAGGGGAGGGGGGAAGGGAGAAGGGGCATGGGGGGGGGAAGAGGGAGGGAGAAGAGGGGGAAAGGGAGAGGGAAGAGAGGAGAAGGGGCATGAGAGAGAGGGGGAGAGAGACACACGAGAGAGAAGGGGGAAAAAGAAAGATACACCCATGGGGTGGGTGTGTCGGGGGGAGGTAGGGAGGGGGTAAAACATGAAAGGGAGAAGAAAAAAGTATCTCTCATCATGTCATGCCCTCTGCATTGAAGTCAAGCTCGACCCCCACCCACACCCCCCACCCCCACCCCCCACCCCCCTCTACGATCTCCAGACACTCACGCCTCCAGCTCCTGTTTCATCTTGGCGAACTCCTCTCTCGTCATGGAGCCGTCGCCCTCTCCCAGCTTCTGCAGCTTTTCCCGGGAGGCATCGAAGTCCGGCTTAGGGGGTGCAGGCGGGATCTGGGTGGGGGGCAGAGATAGGCCGGAATCAGGCGCGATATTGACCCCAACTCCCCCCCCCCCCCTCCCCTCCCCAACTCCCAACGAGTTCCACACAAAAAAAAAGTGGGGTCGCAAAGAAAGATCTTTATGCGGGTTTTAAAAGGTGGGGTGGGGGGGGGGGGGAAGGAGCTTCACGTGACCCCTTATCAAACGGGGTGGGGTGGGGGGTGGGGGGGGAAAGAGAGGATACTCACGATAACGCCGGCGTACTCTTCGTTCTCCACGTAGGCGTCGTGGAGCCAGATGAACTCCTCGTGCTGTCTGACCACCGAGAACTCGGCTTGCTTGAAGTAAGCCAGGTTCGTCTGTAGGTTATTAATAATAATAATAATAATAATAATAAAAATAATAATCCTCGGACGTGATGCGGCGCCTCATGGCGTCTTCGAGACGTCTCAAAGCGCTTCTCGGGATACACGGCGGAGTCAAGTGACTGTGTATTTTGTGGGCAGCCAATTTAAAGGGATTATTGTTATTATTACTCCCCTTTCCGAATTCAAGATCCTCGTCCTCACCTACAAGGCCATTCACGGCCTCGCTCCCTCCTACCTCTCCGACCTACTATCCCCCTACCTACCTGCCCGTACCCTCCGTTCCTCTGGCTCCGCTCTGCTCCACATCCCCCGCCCCAACCGCCCTACCATCGGTGGCCTTCAGCCTCTCAGCCCCGAGGCTCTGGAACTCCATCCCCAGTGCCTTCATTGCCTCCTCCCTTTCCTCCTTCAAGGCCGGTCTCAAGACCTTTCTCTTTGACCGTACCTTCAGCTCCCCTCTCGACTCTCTACCCCCTCCTCGCTCCCTCCCTTCCCTCCCCTCACCCTGACCATTTCCCCCCAATGCTCGGGTCCTGACCCAACTGTACAGCGCCTTGGGACGTCCTCCCGACGTGAAAGGCGCTCAATAAATGGAATCTTGTTGTTGTTTCCCCTTGTCTCCTTCAAGACCCTCCACTTCGACCGCCCTTTGGCTCACCCCCCCTACCCCGACCCTCCCCGGCCTCCACCCCTGCTGATCTCCTGCGCTACAAGTTAGAAGCCTGGTCTTGTGTCTCACGCACCTTGGTGTGAACCGTGAACTTGACCTTGTCTCTCTCGCTCACCGCGTCTGATATCTCCACCTGCAGTGAGGAGTCTGTCTGGAGATCCACCGACATGGTTCTGGACTACAGGAAGGCAGAGAAAAAGAAAGAAAGAGGGAAGCGGATGATTAAAAATAACTTGCGTCCAGAGAGATGTCCCCCCCCCCAAGATCTGAGTCTCTCTCTCTCTCTCTCTCTCACACACACACAAACCCCCCCAACAACTTGCCCCTCACCCAGAGAGCCTATAGCTGCAGAGAAACTACACGCTCTGGTGGATGGCGGGGGGTGTGGAATCCAGAACAAGGGAGGCATCATCTTAAAGTTAGAGCCAGGCCATTTCGGAGTGAAGTCGGGAGGCAGTTTTTTTCACCCGAAGGGTTAGTGGAACTCTGAAACTCTCTCCCTCCCCCCAAAAGGCTGTGGATTATGGCTGAATCCATTCGCATCCTCAAGACTGAGGTGGACCCGATGCTTGTTAGGTCAGGGTACCAAGGGATGTGGGGCAAGGGCAGGTAATTGGTGTTGAGCTACAGGTCAGCCATGATCTAGTAAGATGGTGGAACGGGCTCGAGGGGCTGAATGGCCTCCTCCTGTTCCTGACTTCCAGGTTTACTGCTGCAATGAGCCTTAGCTTGGGGTTAGAGAAGAAGGGGTTAGAAAGAGGAGGATAAATGGTCCACGGAACAGAAGGCTAACCCAGATAGCTGCTCTGCCAAATACACAGCGTTGTCGATCGCTAATAAATAAGAGAACAAAGGCGGGTTTTGTGCTGCCAAGTCGGGTGGGTGGGTGGGTGGGTGGGGGGGGGGAAAAGGGTCTGATGACAGCGATTAGCTGACATCCAGTTACACAGACTACATCTTAAGGGCAAGACTTTTACTGCCATCTTTAGCGGAGACAGGAGCCGGCTTTAATTAAAGGTCACGATAATAATAATCATTGCGTTTGATACAGAGCCTTATCAAGGTCTTGCTCCCCTCTCCGACCTCCTAACCCCATATCAACCCGTCTGCTCCCTCTGCTCGGCGGACACCGGCTGCTTCAGGTGCCCCATACTTCCCGCCCCACCATTGCCTGTTGGGCATTCAGCCTCTCTACCCCCCGCACACCCTGGAACTCTATCCCGCAATCCCTACGCCTCACCTCCTTCGAATCCAAGCTCAAGCCCTCCCTCTCCGACCGTGCCTTCAGCCACCCTCCCACCCTACCCTCCACCCCTCCTGACCCCAACTCGGGTCCAAAAAAACTTGTTTCTTCGAGACGTCTCGAAGCGCTTCGCAGGACACGCTGTACAGGGCGGTAAACTGTACGGACCAAAGCTAAAACGCGGCACACTGCCTTCACCGAGTTAGCCGTCGTCCCGTACCGTTAATGCGCTAAGTTGCGCGGGACAAAATAGCACACAGCCGGAGGAGACACGGGAATTCTATGAGAATTTTATGTATTCTCTCCTCTCCCCTCCTCGCCAACCCCCCACCCCACTCGCTCGACTCCTTCAAGACCCTCCTCTTCGACCGCGCCTTCGGTCACCTTCCTACCCCCATCCTCCACCCCCCTCCTGATCCCAACCAGCAGCTCAGGTCCAAATCCCTGGCAGTCCAGCGCCTCGGGAAGTCCTCCCGCCGCGAACGGCGCCAGCGCAACGCGTCGTTGCTGTCTCCCCCCGGACTCCAGTCGCTGACGAACCACCGCTCCCTTTCCGCTGGGATCCGAGGCTCCAGCGTTTAGGAACGTCGGCAAGAGTTAAACTGAGGCGCTATTGTCAAAACTTACCATTGCATAAAGGGTTGACCTGAATTCTGACAAGCGGGTCAAAATAATCATTTAGACGGAGGCAAGGACAATGTGAGAGATTCTCTACTTCGGTCTCTCTGCCCCCACCCTCTGGAACGCCATCCCAGAGCCCCTCCGCCTCGCCTCCTTCCAAGACCCTCCTCTTCGACTGCGCCTTGGTCATCACATGGCCCTCCATTCCTTCCCCCTCCACCCCCCCACCCCCCAATCAACCAGTTAGTAACACGAGGACATCAATTTAAGACAAACAGTTAACAAACGGGGAGGTTGGGAGAAATTTTTTCCGTCACGCACAGAACGGTTAGGATTTGGAACGCCCTGCGGTCAAGGCAGAATCCGTATAATGTTAATAACACTCCTTGCATTTGATTCTGCCCCTTATCGCGCTGTTGAGGCGTCTCAAAGCGCTTCACGGAATAAACTGTAAAGCGTAGCGACTGTGTGCTCGGTGGGTGAAACGCAGCAACCAATCGAGCACAGCAGTGTCCCACGAACATCGTGGATTGAGTGACCAATTCCGTCTTTTGGGCGGAGGGATTATTAACCCCAGAAAGCAATCTGCCAATGGACTGACAAGTAAACAGAGACGTGCTGGAGTAAGGAAACTTGCCAAAGGTTTTACTCTGACTCACCCGAGAATCGAACCTCTCGCTTGCTGGTGAGGTGAGCGCTCGAACCACAATGCTACCGGACTCCACGACAGAGTGAATGAATATGGGCCATTACAGCCGTAAATTTCTATGCTGCTCAAAGCACTTCACAGGATTTACTGGAAAGTGTAGTATCTGCGTTTTGGGTCAGTTTTCCGATTGATTTAAAATTATCTACGAGCTTATAGAATGGTGGAACAGGCTTGATGAGCTGAATGGCCTCATCCTGTTCCTAGGTTCTCTCTCTCTCTCTCTCCCTTAGGCAAGCACCTGAACCAGGCATTTCCTTGGAAAGAACCACCTGTTTTTTTTGCACGTTGTGCTAATCAAATATATTCCAATCCTCTCATTCGATACAGAAATTCTAGTTCTCTCCAAAAAAAGCGCTTCACGCGCGTTTGCTGTCAAGTGTAGTGACTGTGCATTGACAACAGAAACTGTCGTAACGACTTTGCTTGAGTTCAAAGCAAGTATAAGAGCCAATGACTGTGGGCAAACTGGAGAAGGAGGGATTGTTCTTCTCAGAGGAGAGAAGGTTGAGTGGACATTTAATTGAGGAGTTCAAAATGACGAGAGGTTTTGATTCACTAGATAGGGAGAAAGAACCTGTTTCCTCTGGCAGGTGAGTCGGTAACCAGAGGACACAGATTTAAGATAATTGTCAAAAAAAAAAGACAATTTTGTTTCGAAATTTTCCAATACCACAGGGTGGTGATAATGTGGAATTAACCAGCGCCTCGGGACGTCCTCTCAACGTAAAAGGCGCTACACAAATGTAATCTTGTTGCTGTACAATGTGTGTGGTTGAAGCAGACAGCAATAATGCATTCAAGAGGAAATTTGATGCAGACGTGAGGGAATAGGGGGAGGGGGGGGGGGTGGTGGGGGATAAAGGCACAGGTGGAGGCTCAATCACAACAATCAGGAGGGGTGGAGGGCAGGGTGCGTGGGGGTCGGAGGGTGACCGAAGGCGTGGTCGAAGAGGAGTTGGACCTTGAAGGAGGCAAGGGAGGGAGTGAAGCTCTGGGATGGAGCTCCAGAAAGTGGGGACAGAGAGGCTGAAGGCCCGACCTGCACAATGCTGTTACGTCCAATTTCCTGGGTCAGACCAATTCCCACGTCAACTGCCTCCAGTCCTACTTTCACGTCTCCCTGTCCTTCACGCCCCTCACCCACCCATCCACCCAACAATGATGCTTTTTAAAGGCAAATGCAATAAATTCAGCAATACTCTCTTGAAACAGAATTTTGTTTTTTTTTCAATGAATCACAATGAAAAGGGGGAGAGAGAGAGTGAGAGAGAGAGAGAGAGAGAACATAGGAACAGGATTAGGCCATTCAGCCCCTCGAGCCTGTTCCATCATTCTATAAAATCATGGATAATCTGTACCTCAAGTCCAATAACCCACCCTTGCCCCATATCCCTTGACACCCGTGGGACATCCTCCCGACGTAGGTTGTGGTGGGATCCTGACCTAACGAACGTCTATCCACCGCAGACTCAGTCTGGCCAACGTGAATGGATCCATAACCCGCAGGCGTCTGGGGTGGAGGGGGAGAATTCCACACTTCCGCTCCCCTTTGGGTGAAAAAGTGGTGCCTGATTTTTTTTTCACTCCTTAAACGGCTTAGCTCTAATTTTAAGATCCACCCCCACCACCCCCCCGGGCACCGCAGGGAATAGTTTCTCTGTATCTACCCTATCGAATCCTTTTATTATTTTAAACGTACAAAATAATAAAGAGAAGTGGCAGTCTTAACCACGACAACAGCTGGCACTTATATAGCACCCGCCACGCAGGGTAACTTCTCAAGAGCGCTTTACAGTGGCAGAGCCGGGCTCCGAGCCGGGGGGGGGGGTGGGCGACTGTAAGCACGGTCGAAGAGGAAGGTTTTCAGGCGGGACTTGAAAAAAGGGGGGGGGGGCAAGGTGGAGGGACTGAGAGAGAGAGAGAGAGTGAGAGTGTTCTCGAGTGTTTTGGGGCGTAGCGGCTGAAAGCGCGACCTCCGGTAGCGGGGGCGGAGGACGCGAGGAGGAGGGGGGAGCCGGCGGGCGGATCGGGGTGGAGCGAGGCGGGTCGGAAAGGCGCCGGGCGAGCGGAGGGATTCGAACGCGGGGGCGCGGGCGAGGTGTTCCGTTTTCCTTGCCGGCATTCGCTTGCCCACGGAGAAAAGTGCAGCCCCTTACAAATAAAAACTCAAGTGAACATTTCTCAACCAGCTTTCCTTCCACGGAGCAGCACTTGCAACACAAATCAGCTGATCTTGTTGTGTACCAAATTCCCCTTTTCTCCCCCCCTCCCCCCCCCCCCAAAAAAAGAAGGGACATTTATCTATACATCTGCACACAGCCACATTTTTTTTTGGGGGGGGGGGGAGGGAGGGAGGTTTGCATCTTATCCTATTTACCTTCGTGTCTTCTGCCTCGAACAAATCTTGGCTTCCTTCCATTTGCTTTCTGCTGCTGGAGGAATAAAGATCTTTGCAAAAAAAAAAAGAAAAGGAGCTTTGCAAAAAAACAAACACACAACACACACACACCAATGCGATACCAACCGCCTTCCCTGTGCACAATGTCTCCTTTAAGGGGGAAGCCCTGAGCAACGGGAGGACTCCCGACTAGTCCTCCGGGAGGGTCAAGTTGCCATCGCTCTCCGCTGGGTCGCCTCTTGCTCCCCCGCTGCCACCTCCTTGGCGCCCGCCCGCCCGTTCGCCCGCCCACTCCGGGGGGAGGGGGGTGGGCGCCTGACAAAGCAGCGGCCTCGACTGATTGGACGAGCGAGCTGTCAGTCAGGCCGGCGGCACGGAGTCTTAAAGGGACCGCTCGAGCTCGCGCGAGGGCCGCCGGCGGTTGACGGGTAACGGTTGACAGTTGGGCCGCTCCGTCGAGGGGAGAAAGAGCGAAACGGGACCGAGAGCGAAAGGGGACGCGACGCGACGTTTGATCCTTTACGTTTCCTCAGGTGAGTCCCCGGCGACTTTGTTTTGGTTTTTTTTTTTGGCGCTTCCCGCCGTTATTTTTTTTTTTAACCGGTCGACGACGGAGAAGGAACGATTTTAAACTCGCGTGCACGGACGCGGTTGCTGTGGCGGCGGGGAAAGGGCGAGAGGAGGCCAGAAGCCGCTCGCGCGTCCGCCGCGCGCCGCCGCCACCGACGACGACCGTTGACGATTCCCGCGCAGCTTGGCTCGCCCTCACTCCCGTCAGCCCCCCCTCCCTGCCCTCACTCCCGTCAGCCCCCCCTCCCGCGCGCGGCCTCCCTCCCTGCCCTCACTCCCGTCAGCCCCGCCCCCGCCTCTCGCGCGTGGCTTCCCTCCCTCTCTCCCTGCCCTCACTCCCGTCAGACCCCGCGCAGCCACACATGCCCCGCCCCCCCACCCCCTCGCTGGCGGGAAATTTGAATCCTCGAGGGCGGGGAGGGGTTCGCGTGACATCACACCGGACCAGGTGTGAAGGAGGAACGCACATACATGTATGTATCGTCATGTTGTCAAGACGTCTCAAAGCGCTTCACTGGGTATACACCGTAAAGTGTAGTGACTGTGTTTTGTGGGTGGAACAACAACAGCAACAAGATTGCATTTATAGAGCGCCTTTCACGAGGCGTTGGACAGTTGGGTCGGGACCCCAGCATTGGGGGGGGGGGGGAAATGGTCAGGGTGAGGGGAGGAAAGAGAGGGAGCGAGGAAGGGGGGAGATGGTCAGGGTGACGGGAGGGAAGGAGGGAGCGAGGAGGGGGGAGATGGTCAGGGTGAGGGGAGGGAAGGGAGGGAGCGAGGAGGGGGGAGATGGTCAGGGTGACGGGAGGGGAGGGAGGGAGCGAGGAGGGGGGAAATGGTCAGGGTGAGGGGAGGGAGGGAGGAGGGGGAGATGGTCAGGGTGAGGGGAGGGAAGGGAGGCAGCGAGGAGGGGGGAGATGGTCAGGGTGAGGGGAGGAAAGAGAGGGAGCGAGGAGGGGGGAGATGGTCAGGGGGAGGGGAGGGGAGGGAGGGAGCGAGGAGGGGGGAGATGGTCAGGGTGAGGGGAGGGGAGGGAGGGAGCGAGGAGGGGGAGATGGTCAGGGTGAGGGGAGGGAAGGGAGGGAGCAAGGAGGGGGGAAATGGTCAGGGTGAGGGGAGGAAAGAGAGGGAGCGAGGAGGGGGTAGAGAGTCGAGAGGGGAGCTGAAGGTACGGTCGAAGAGAGATGTCTTGAGACCGGCCTTGAAGGAGGAGAGGGAGGAAGCGGCGAAGGCACCGGGGACAAAAGAGGGACACAAAGACGTGAAAGAGAGAGAGAGGGGGACAAGAGATAATAATAATAATTATTATTATCCTTGCATTGAATACAACAACAAATTACGCTTGTGTAGCGCCTTATCACCTGTTTGATATGTCTCAAAGCGCAAACCCACACACGTATGAGAGGCCAAAAGGAGAGAGAGAAGTAAGACAATAGGGAGAAACAACAGATATACACACGCGCAGACGAGAGAGAGAGAGAGAGAGAGAAGATGAGGCAGATAGAGAAACGAGACGAGACGAGAGAGAAACAAGACAAGGTCCTTAGGGACGTCCTTCCGACATAAATGATATATAAGGGAGCTATATAAATTATATATACCGTGTTGTTGATGAGACAAAGAGAGAGAGATAGAGAGAGGGAAACAAGCCGAGACAGAGAGAAACGAGAGCGAGCGAGCGAGAAACCAGCCGAGAGAGAAAAGCGAGAGAAAATTAGATGAGAAAGAGAGAGAATTAGATGCTTAAGCGTCTCCAAACAGGACTAAGACTTCCGTGCACACAGACTGCACGTGGGAACTCTCATGGCCGGAATGGAATGCACCCTCTCTCTCTCTCTCTCTCTCTCTCCCAGTAGCCCCTGACGTTTGATTATCTCGGCCTTATCATGTGAAAACGTTTCAGAGAGATACTCATTCGATTTCAGATTTCACTGGCTGCCCATCCCCCAGAGGATCGGGGTCAAAATCCTCGCCCTCGCTTTCCACGGCCTCGCTCCTCCCTACCGCTGTGATCTGCTAACTCCATACCAACCTGTCAACTCAGCGGACCTCCGGCCGGCTCCACGTCCCCACATTGGCGGTCGAGCCTTCAGCCTCTCCGCCGCCCCCCACCACCCTATGGAACTCCATCCCACAGTCCCTTCACTTCACCCCCTCTCTCGCCTCCTTCAAGGCCTGTCTGAAGACCTTCCTCTTCGACCAATAACCAGTGCGTTCGGTCACCCTCCTATCCAAACCCTCCAACTCAACTCGACTGTCCAGCGCCTTGGGGCGTGCAAGGCATTCTCAGTTGGGTTTGGAGACTCTTAAACAATAGTGACAGGTTTCTGCATGTGTCAGACATCCAGCCGACTGCTAAAGAATTAAAAGTTATTGCCCCCAATCACTCGCTTTCTGTTCTAGGAATGTCATAAGGTCGGTTACTGCAATGTGACAGATCAAATTCCTCCCACCTCGTTGTGTGCTATCTCTGGTGTTTCCCTCAAGGCTGTTTACCGCTATAATATTTGCATAATGTACTTGGGAGGAACCTTATCTGATACGAGACACGCAATGATGAAAATAAACCCTTTAACCACAACGTTCCGTATCCAGGCCGACCTTCCAGTTAAATAATAATGGAAATAACAATAATAATCCTCGCATTCACTACAGCGCCTTATCACGTCGTCGAGACATCTCAAAGCGCTTCACAGGATACACTGTAAAGTGGGTTGACTGTGTGTTTTGTGGGCAAAACGCGGCGGCCAATTGCACACGGCAGTGTCCCACAGTCGTGAACTGAGTGACCGTTTTTTATAAGGGATTATTACCTCCAGAAAAGCGATCCGGCAATCAACTAACAACTGGTTTCCTACTAACTGATAGGTAAATAGAGGCGTGGGGAGGAAGCAAACTCGACTACGGTTTCGCTCTGCCCGGGAAAAGAGAGGAGAGTTTTTCTTTCTCTCTCTCTCTCTCTCTCTCTCTCTCTCTCTCTCGGAGTCCTGGCCAAAAAAAACCTCGGTAAAATCAGCATTGTGGTCGCTTACGGGGTTCGATTCCCGGGGCAGGGCGTACCCTTGCTTGCTTAAAAAGGAAAAATGTGCAGGGCCATGGAGTGGAGGGGAAGGGGACTAGTTCAAAGAGCTGGCACTGGCCCAATGGGCCGAATGGCCTCCTTCTGCGCTGTAGGATTCTAGGATTTTACGCACACACTTATATAACAGCACGAATGAATAACAGGCTTGAAAGGGTGATTATTGTTCCATCGTAACTGGTTTCACTGGTTCAACCTCTCCTTCCATTAAGCTCCAGGCTTCAATGTATTGGCTTGGGTGAAGATGTGAGTCACTGTCAGAGCAGTTAGGCTGTGCTCAGCTGTTGGTGAGGATCGCTTACCTACTGTACCTTCACACCATCCTCCCCCCCCCCCTCTCTCTTAACTCTCTGAATGCCAAACCAGTTCATCTCTCTTTCTTTCTCTCGCTCTCTGCCCTTTCTGACGCCCAACGTTCTCCGGAGAGAAGGGCAGCCAAGGCTCCGCGTGCAGGTCAGATACAAGGGAAATCTCAGTTGGGTTTGGAGACTCTTGAGCACCGGTGATGGGTTTCCGCGTGTGTGGGACACCCGGCTGATCCCCCGAAAAACGTCCCAAACAAAAAAGATTTATTCAAGACGTTGACAGGAAATCGGAAAACACAGGACAGGCAGACAATTCCTCGTTTAATTTACAAATACGTTTCCTCCCCTTCACCCAAAAAAAAATGGTTAAAAGAGATGTACAAAATATATAGCGATTATTTCCTCAGCCCAAAAGTTCTGGGTCACCGCAACAAGAAAAGGATATCGCAGTGATTGAGATTGAGATGGATACAAAGGAGAGTAACCAAAATGATTGAGAGGACGGAGGGATTGAACTACAAGGAGCAATTAGATAAACTGTGGCGTGTTCACACTGGAGAAGAGAAGGTTGAGGGGTGATATGATATGATATGCGAACCGAGTTCCTATTTACTGCTGGGTACCAACAATAATAATCCTCGCGTTTGACATAGCGTCTTATCATTGAGAATACGCTGTAAAGCGTAGCGACTGTGTCTTTTGTGGGCGAAACGCGGCAGCCAATTGCGCCCAGCGGCGTCCCCACAAGAGTCAGTCGCGGATCGACTGACCAAATCCTGGTGGTCGCGTGCACGTGTATGTCCCGAGCTACCTGGGTTCTGCGTCCCATCACGTTATTTCCTAAAAGAAAACTTGCGGCTAGCTAGACAGAGGCCCTCGCGTGGAATAAGGAAACTTGCCAAAGATTTCCGCCCGGGAATCGAACCCGGGTCCTCTCGCTTGCTCGCAAGACGAGCGCTCTGACCACTGAGCTACAGGTGGGAGGGCGGAGAGGAGGGGGAGAAGAGGGAGAAAGAGAAAAGCCATCAGCTCCCATTACCCTCCAGTAGGGAATTAATGGTCGACTTCAAAGCGACGGTGACTTTTTTGGAGTTTTTTTTCAGGGACGGACTATCTGGATGACTTTCTTTCATGTGGAGGAGATAACCTTCGTGGCTCTTGGCTGTGAAGCCACATTCCTCACACACGTAGAGCTTGGCTCTGCGTTCCTTGTAAGCGTACAGCTGTTGCACTCCATGGATCTTCTTGAGATGGGATTCCAATGAGCAGCGCTGAGTGAATGCTTTGTCACAGAGGTTACACTTGTACGGACGGATTCCTGGCAGGAGAGAGAGAGAGAGTTACCCCAACGAACGCTCTGGGCTCCCCCACAAGCCTTGGCTCTCGCCAACCTGCGCCTAATACTCTCCGGAATTAAGTAAGCAGAACTGTGGGAGAGGACGTGGGACATTCTCAGTTGGGTTTGGAGACTCTTAAGCAACGGTGACGGGTTTCCGTGCGTGTCAGACACCCGGCCGGTCGCGGCGACGGGTTTCCGTGCGTGTCAGACACCCGGCCGGTGGCGGCGACGGGTTTCCGTGCGTGTCAGACACCCGGCAGGTCACGGCGACGGGTTTCCGTGCGTGTCAGACACCCGGCCGGTCACGGCGACGGGTTTCCGTGCGTGTCAGACACCCGGCCGGTCACGGTGAAGCCAATTTCCCCCCTCCCCATCCCTCCTTCTCGCCCGCCATTACCTGTGTGTGTCCGCACGTGTCTCTTGAGATCAAAGGTGTCGTTGAATCCCTTCCCACAGAAGTTGCACAGGTGGCGCTTCACCTCATTGTGGCACTTCATGTGACGGTTCAACATGCGTTGGAATTGGAAGGTCTTCTGACACAGACCGCAAGTGAGCAGCTCATCTGCACACTCCCCTGTGGTCACCTGGACTCCACAAACACACACACACACATACACACACACAAACATACAGAAAACACGCACGCACACAGAAACACACAGAAACCCACACACAGAAACACACACCCACACAGAAACACACACGCACACACAGACACGCACACACAGACACGCACACACAGACAGACAGAAACACACACACAAAAACACACACACACGCACACAGAAACACACACAGAGAAAAGCGGCCATTACAAATAACAAGGAGAATCCTCGCGTCCGCTATAGCGCCTCATCACGTCTTCGAGACAACAACAACCAACACCTTGGTTTACATAGCAATCCTTCGCTACAGGGTAGCGTCCCAGAGCGCTCAGAAAAAGACGACTCAAAAGAGCTTCACGATCATACCGTCACGTCGCCGTGTGTAACCGGCCGCCGCGGTTCACCCCCCCCCCCCCACCCCCCAAAAATAAAAATAAAGTCACTCCGCTTTCCGATAGATTCTGCGAAGCGCTGACGGTGATAATCCTGGCCTTTGACGCGGCGCCCTCTCGCGTCGTTGCGACGTCTCTGAGCGCTTCGCAGGACGCACCGTAAAGGCTGTGCATGTTACGGGCGAAACGCGGCAGCGCGGCAGGATGCGGGCGATAGATTTCTACCTTGATCTTAGACCGAACAAACGTCGTCTCTGCGCTGCCCGGTAACCGCACGTGTATCGTGTTCTCTAGGTCTTGAACCGAGGTGCCCGAGTCCGTGTCGTAAGCAGATTCCTTCTCTGTCCCGTCCTCGTTCGCCAAACACAACGGAATATCCGAGTATTCCGGTTCCCTGTATCTTATGATCTCCAGCGGATCTGCGTGCGTGTGCGTGTGCGTGCGTGTGTGTGTGCGGTGGTGGGGGGAGACAACAACAACAATTTAGAGTCCAGTAGCTTAGCGATTAGCGCACTCGTCTCACAGCTGAGAGGACCCGGGTTCGATTCCCGGGCGGGCAGGGCGAAACCTTTCCTTACTCCACGCAGGAATACGCGCACACGCGCACACGCCGCACGCGCACACGCGCGCGCACACGCCTCTGTTTACCCAGCAGTACGTAGGAACCCGATTGTTAGTCGATTGGCGGACGATGGCTTTTCCCGGGGGGTGATAATCCCTTCAAGAAAAACAAAGAGATTCGCGACTGTTTGTGGGGACGTCGCCCGGCGCAGTTTGGCTGCCGTGTTTCGCCCATCTGGGGGATGGTCAGCCAGGACGCCGAGGGACAGAGAGAGAGAGAGGGAAATACGGCCCTTCTCTTTACCGGACAGCCCAGGGGTAGGTCTTTTAATAATAATAATAATAATAATCTTTGCATTTGATATAGCGCTTTTCACGTCGGGAGGACGTCCCAAAGCGCTTCACAGAACACACTGTAAAGTGAATTGACTGTATATTTGTGGGCGAACGCGGCAGCCAATTGCACACAGCAATGTCCCACAAACAGTCGTGGATTGAAAATGACCAATTTCTTATTGTTTTTGGTTTTGGAGGATTATTATTAGGCTCTGTGTGGAGTAAGGAAACTCGCCCGAGGTTTCGCCCTCTGCCTGGAATTGAACTCAGGTCTCTCACTCACAAAGCGAGTGCTCTAACCACTGAGCTACAGGACTCCGATGTCCTTTTAACGTCCGCCTGAACCGGGCGCAAGCAGGGAGTGAGGTTCAACGTCAATTTGCGCTGTTCCAGGGCGCTCACTCAGTCCGGCTCATCGCCAGGACCTGGAAGGGTCGACCAGTCACTGGGGGCAAGGAATCCTACCCCCTCAGCTCCCGTTAACCCCGCAGCCAAAGCCCCAACTAACTAACTAACTAACTAACGGTGGAGGGGGGGTGGGGGGGGGGGGGGTCCTAGCTGGACACGCAGCGGGAAAGCTTGGCCAGACATCTCTCTCACTCTCTCTCTCTCTCAATGGCGGTTTGACGAGCAGCAGTTACCCCCCCCCCCCCACCCCCCCAACGGACACTCTGGACCCATTTGCGACGTCCTCAGAAACAGCCGCGAAGCGAGCGAGCGATTTTATCGGGGGGATTGTTGGCCAAGACCCTGGGAGAGAGAGAGAGAGAGAGAGAGGGAGAGAGAGACCCTCTTTTCCTCCCCGACAACGTCGGCGAGAGATGTTTAACGTCCACCTGAACGGGGGCACAGACGGGGAGTGAGTGAGGTTTAACGTCTCCTCCGCAGCAGAAAGCGTCTCAAAAGTCCTGACCATTGTCAGAGGATTGTTAATATTATTAATAATAAAAAATACAACGTTTTTAGCACTAGAAAGAGAGAGAGGGATTGCTAGATCCCGAAATCTGACCATATTATTACAACAACAATAATACTGCTCCTCATCACGTCACCGAGACGTCTCAAAGCGCTTCACGGAATATACTGTAAAGTGTAGTGGCTGTGCATTGTGTGGGCGAAACACGGCAGACGATGGCGCACAGCAGCGTCTCCCTCCTTCCCTCCCTCCCTCCCCCCACACACACACACACGCGCGCACAAACAGCCGCGGATTGAGCGACTAAATTATTATTTTCTTAAAGGATTTATGACCCCCCCCCCCCGGATAAGCCATCCGCCAATCGCTAACAACCGGGATCCTACTTACTGCTCGGTAAACAGAGGCGTGTGCGTGTGTCGGGTAAGGAAACCTCCATGTTTCGCCCTGCCCAGGAATCGAACCCAGGTCCTCTGGCTTGCGGGGCGAGAAAAGTGGATTGACTGGTGTGTTTCGGGGGTGAAATCACAGGATTATATCGTGAGTCGGACGCGCGACAGGGTCCCGCAAACAGCCATGTTGTGTGCAACCAATTTTACTCGGGGAGAACGTTGGCCAAGACACCGGGAGAAAGAGAGAGAGAGAGAGAGAGAGAGAGACAAAAAAGAACTCCCTTTTCCACCCGCAATAAGGAAATAGCATTGATTCTCTACCTCTCTCCACTGAACATTAACTCAGCTGAGATTAAAACGACTCTGAAGCAAATAAAAACACGCATTTAATTTACTTTAAAGCGGCGGGTGGGGTGAAGGGACAAAAACCCTTGGGAAGTTTTTGCTTCAGCAGTCAGCAGGAACCCGGTTGTTCGTCGACTGGGGGCAATCGCATTTCCGGGGGTAATAAATACTTTTAAAAAAAAGAATAATTCGGTCACTTCAAGCCACGACTGTTTGTGGGACGCTGTCGGCGCGCAATTGACTTCCGCGCTTCGCCCACAAAACATACACAGCCACTCCACTTCACGGTGTATCTCGAGAAGCGCTCGGGGAGCGCCTCGAGCGACGGGTCGAAATCGCGGGGGTTATTCCGCTTAATAGAAATGAAACTTACGTGGAATATAAATGTCAGCCCTCCTGTCGTCTGAGACTTCACTCCAGTTCGGGATTTTGGAGTTACAGCAACGAGTTTTAACCAGAAAAGCTCTCGGCATTGTTGAGAGAGAGAGAGAGAGAGAAAGTCCCCGACTCTCTCACCTTACAACAGGTTAACAAAACTTTTTCACCGAGAGAGAGAGAGAGAGAGAGAGAGAGAGAGCACCTGTAAGGCTCCGAAACTAGTCGTTCGATTCGCGAGTCGCCTCTCTTTGCTCGAACGTTTCACACCGAGCGCTTTCATGTATAGACACGAAGTCGTATGCCTTACCCACTCTTTCTCTCTCTGTCTCTCGCGCTCTCTCTCTCTGTCTCCCTGTGTGCGGTGCGTGTGTGTGTCTCCCTCTCTCTCTCTCTCTCTCTCGCGCTGTAATATTTAACAGAGAAAGAGGTAAGACAGGACATCAAATCTAAGGCTAGGCTTCTTTTTGAGAGCGAGCGAGAGAGAGAAAGATCTCGAGCTGACTCACACGCTCAGAAATAACGGTGGACTGTGATTATTATACCTGAGTAACCGGTTTGAAGGTGGGATGGGCGTTCTGTTAGAGAGAGCGAGAGAGGGAGAGAGAGAGAGAGAGAGATCTATCAGGCACCACCCATCATTTCATCTGATTATCTTCCCATCAGGAAAGGGCAGAGGTAGTCAACATACAAATTAAAGGTGCAATCAGCTCTGGATTTACTCTATATGGAGTCCCCCGTGGCTCAGGGGTTAGACCCCTCGCCTCGCACCCCACAGCCCCTGTAGCTCAGGGGTTAGACCCCTCCCCTCGCACCCCACAGCTCCTGTAGCTCAGGGGTTAGACCCCTCGCCTCGCACCCCACAGCCCCTGTACCTCAGGGGTTAGACCCCTCGCCTCGCCAGCCACAGCCCCTGTAGCTCGGGGGTTAGACCCCTCGCCTCGCACCCCACAGCCCCTGTAGCTCAGGGGTTAGACCCCTCCCCTCGCACCCCACAGCCCCTGTAGCTCAGGGGTTAGACCCCTCGCCTCGCACCCCACAGCCCCTGTAGCTCAGGGGTTAGACCCCTCGCCTCGCACCCCACCAGCCCCTGTAGCTCAGGGGTTAGACCCCTCGCCTCGCACCCCACTGCCCCTGTAGCTCAGGGGTTAGACCCCTCGCCCCCCACCCCACAGCCCCTGTAGCTCAGGGGTTAGACCCCTCGCCTCGCACCCCACAGCTCCTGTAGCTCAGGGGTTAGACCCCTCCCCTCGCACCCCACAGTCCCTGTAGCTCAGGGGTTAGACCCCTCGCCTCACCAGCCACAGCCCCTGTAGCTCAGGGGCTAGACCCCTCGCCTCGCCAGCCACAGCCCCTGTAGCTCGGGGGTTAGACCCCTCCCCTCGCACCCCACAGCCCCTGTAGCTCGTGGGTTAGACCCCTCGCCTCGCCAGCCACAGCCCCTGTAGCTCGGGGGTTAGACCCCTCCCCTCGCACCCCACAGCCCCTGTAGCTCAGGGGTTAGACCCCTCGCCTCGCACCCCACAGCCCCTGTAGCTCAGGGGTTAGGCCCCTCCCCTCGCACCCCACAGCCCCTGTAGCTCAGGGGTTAGACCCCCCGCCTCGCCAGCCACAGCCCCTGTAGCTCGGGGGTTAGACCCCTCCCCTCGCACCCCACAGCCCCTGTAGCTCGTGGGTTAGACCCCTCGCCTCGCAAGCCAGAGGACCCGGGTTCGATTCCCAGGCGGGTCGGGTCAGGTCAGGGCGAAACCTTGGTCAAGTTTCCTTACTCCCCCACACGCTCACACTCACACACGTCTGTGTTTACCATCGATCGCTTGTTAATCAATTGGCGGATTGCTTTTCCGGGGCTAATAGCCCCTTCCAAAAAAAACGTGGTCACTGAATCCCACGACTGTTTGTGGGGACGTCGCCGGGCGCGATTGGCTTCCGCGTTTCGCCCACAAAACATACAGTCAATTCGCAAGACACGGGTATTCTGTGAAGCGCCTCGAGACGTCCTGAAGACGTTAGAAAGGAGGCGAGGATTATTACTATCATTCGACGTCTCAAAGCGCTGTGAAGTGTAGTAACTGTGTGTTATGTGGGCTGAGTTGTGGGTTGAGCGACCAAATTATTATTTGATGGGGTGGGGGGGGGGAATTATTACCCCCAGAAAGCGATCCATCGATCGACTAACACCCGGGTTCCTGCTGAGTAAACCGAGACGTGTGTGTGCGTGTGGTGTGGGTGGGGGAGTAAGGAAACTCGCCGAAGGTTTCGCCCCGACCAGGGTGGGAATCGAACCCGGGTCCTCTCGCTTGCGAGTCGAGCGCACTAACCACTCACTATACAGGACTACGCAGCCTCCTCGGGACAGGTAAACAGTCTCCTGGACCGAGCTGTGCAATCGTACAGAGTTTGGTCGGAACGACTTAACAAAGTGTCGCTTAACGATGATTGAAATCGAATAATAATCGATCTCTTGTCTTTGTGTCTCCCTCTGTGTTTAATGCGTCCCTGTGCTTCACGTCCGGAGGACTTCCCAAGGCGCTGGACAGTCAGTCGGGGGTTCGGACCCCAGCTGGGGGGGTCGGGATGAGGAAGGGGTGGACGGCGGAGGCGAGGGAGGGTGGAGGTAGGAGGGTGTCCGAAGCTTGGAGGGCTTTGAGACGGGGCTCGACAGAGGCAAGGGAGGGAGCGAGGCGGAGGGGTTCCAGAGGAGGGGGTGGGGTGAGGGTGGGGGGGGGGGGTGGTGAGGGGTGAGAGAGTGCAAATAAGAGGAGTTCCTAACTCGCTGGAGCCAAACGTTTCTCTGGGAGTGGACCTTTAAGAGCGACACACCCTCAGCGCTGAACAAACAGCTTTCAGCTCCCAGCTTTTGCCCCGGGGCAACAGGCAGGCGGGATTGGTGTGTGTCTGTTAGCGCGCATGGGCGTGCGTTTGTGCGTGTGCGTGTCCACGTGTGATCGTGTTTGTGCGCGCGTGTGCCTGAGCGCGTGTGCGCGTACGCGTGTGCGAGCATGCTCGGGCGCGCGTGCGCGCGGGCGGGTGTGTGTGTTTGCGTGCAAAT
Source organism: Callorhinchus milii (assembly GCF_018977255.1). Lineage (NCBI taxonomy): Eukaryota > Metazoa > Chordata > Chondrichthyes > Chimaeriformes > Callorhinchidae > Callorhinchus > Callorhinchus milii. The sequence continues at coordinate 41,015 of NW_024705084.1, forward strand.
GTGCGCGCGCGGGCACGTCGTGAGCGTGTTTGAGTGTGCGCGCGCGCGCGCGGGTGCGTGCGTGCGCGCGGGTATGAGCGTGTGCGTGTTTGAGAGCGTGCGTTTACGAGTGTGAGCGGATGTGAGTGAGAGTGCGCGTGTGCGTGTTTATGAGCGTGTGGACGTGTCTGCGTGGGCGCGAGCATGTGCGCGTGTGTGTGTGTGCGTGTGTGCGTGCGAGAATGAGTGCGGTGTACACGCGTACGTACGTACAGGGAGAGAAGCAGCAAAAAAACACCTCTAATCTAACAGGTTCTGCAGACTGTTATGGGGTGGTGACAATTTGTCCTCCTTCCAACATCAACCCACGCCTTATAAATGGGATAATATCTAGTAATATCTGCGCCTGACTCACTCATTTGACACAGCACCTTGTCACGTCGTCGAGACGTCCCGCAGCGCTCCACCGAATACGCCGCAAGGCGTAGTGGCTGTGCGTTTTTCCAGCCATATCGCGCCCAGCGACGTCCCCACGTCCAGTCCCAGTGGATTGAGTGACCCAAGTTATTATTTTCTTGGAGCGATTATGACCTCCGGGCTCTCGTCTTGACGTTAAAGTCCTGTAGCTCAGTGGTTAGAGCGCTCGCTTTGCAAGCGAGAGACCCGAGTTCAATTCCAGGCAGAGGGCGAAACCTCGGGCAAGTTTCCTTACTCCGCACATCTAATAAGAATCCCTCCAAAACCCCAAACAATAATAAATGGGTCATTTTCAATCTACGACTGTTTGTGGGGACATTGCTGCGCGCCATCGGCCGCCGCGTTCGCCCACAAACATACAGTCAATTCACTTTACAGTGTGTTCTGTGAAGCGCTTTGGGACGTCCTCCCGACACATGTGTGAAAAGCGCTATCTCGAACGCGAGGATTATTATTATGATTATGATTATTATTATTATTATAAAGGAACGCTCCATCGGACGCATAACTTGCCATTATTCTTGTGGAGTCGGTCAGGTTCTGACGCTTTGCCTGAAGTGGGTGAAACAGGTACCTCAGGAATGCAGCAGTGATCGACATAGCGTGATCTGCGAGGTGGAATGTTTTATAAGTAGAGGGTGTGGAGCGATGCGACAATGTTTGCTGTTAGCTTTAGCCTTGGAGGCAATATGGAGGCAGGGAATCGGGCAGTTTGCCACAGGAATCAAGGTATTAGCTTGTGTGGCTCCGAAAGGTGTGAATACCCCCAGCCTGCACGATGGGACTTCATGCCCACGCACCGCCCCCCCACCCCCATACCCCTCTCCGAACTGCTCACCCAACCACCCACCACCCCAACCCCAACCCACTACCCGTACGTAGCCTCCCCTCGAGTGGCTCCGACCTCCTGAATGTCCCCCAAACGCTCTTTCTCCATCCCTCCGCCTCGCCCTTTCCTTCCCCATCAAGGCGCGGCCGAGTCCCGCAAACAGCCGTGGCTTGAGCGAGCGTTAATCCCTCAAAATATTTTTTTTGGAGGGCTCATTACCCCCCCCCCCGGGAAAGCGATCTGCTAACAAGCGGTAAACAGAGGCGTGTGTGTGTGTGTGTGTGCGTGTGCGTGTGTGTGGAGTAAGGAAACTTGCCTAAGGTTTCGCACCTGCCCGGGAATCAAACGCGGGTCCTTTCGCTCGCGAGACGGGTCACTACACTGCAGCACTCCACAGATGCAAATTGTTCTTCCCTCTGTGACTTGATAAAACAGCGCAGGAACCTACACCGTGTCCTTCCTGAGTTACGTTGTCGGTAATAATAATATTAACAATAATCCTCAGACTTCGAGACGCCTCAAAGCGCTTCGCGGGGACGCCCTGAAGAGCGCAGCGACTGTGCGTTTCGGGGGGAGAGGGGGGGCCGAACGCGGCAGCCCATTGCGCCCAGCGACGTCCCCACAAACCAGACCTGGATTGAGTGACCCCAGTGGTTTTTTGGGGTTGGAACATTTTCTGGCGTGTAAAACAAATTAGGAGCAGGACTTGCCTTTACAAGAGAGGTGACTCAGACCCCGATGTGCTGAACGTAAATCCTCCCACACACCCGACAAAAGGCCTGGAATCCAGTTGAAATATTTATATACTGAATACGCCTTGCCACGATCTACACCGCTGAAATAGTCCGTTCAAACTAACTGGGCCATTGCGTATTCATAATCCACTTGTCCCTCTGTTCCCTTCCCCTCCCTCCTGTCCGGTGCTACGCAAGCGTAACTTGTCGTTGTTTTATTCCCCTCTTTCGTACAGAACCATAGAATCCCACAGCGCGGAAAGAGGCCATTCGGCCCATCGGGCCTCTGCACTTCACACAGCGCCTTACCGCGGCGCTGAGACGTCCTTAAAGCGCTTCACAGAACGCACCGTAGAGCGGAGCGACGGTGCGTTTTGTGGGCGAAACGAGGCAGCTACTGGTGCACAGCAGCGTCCGATTATTATTCCTCCCGGAGTAATATTATTCCTCCCGGAGTAATAATAATTTAATCGACGAACAACTGGGTTCTTGGTTACTACCGGTCGCGGAGCGAGGAAACTTGCCTAAGGTTTCGCCCTGTCCTGACCCGCCCGGGAATCTAACCCGGGTCCCCTCGCTCGCGAACCACTACGCAACGGGACGCCAACATCCTGGATTGGCACGTTATTTGCCAACCGACTCGGGAATAAACCCGGACCGAACATACGTGTTAATCTCGTTCCAAAGTCCACTTAAAAAAAAAAAGACGCCTCCACCCAGTTTTACCAAACTCTGGGCTACTGGAGAGCAGAACTGTGTAAAGATAGACACGGACCGTGCGCTAACAACCCGAGGATGTGCCAAAGTCCACAGCCTCTGTTAAAACACTCGGTTAATTAAGACGAGTGGGCAGAGAAATAACACGTCAATACCTACACGGCTCTCCCATGAAAGTTTATGATCCCTTCACGCCCTGACACCTCCCTCCCTGCCTCTCCGACCTGCTTTATACCCACTCGTCCCTTGCGCCCTCCCGCTCCGCCATGGGTGGCCGCGTTTTTCAGTCACTCCGCCCCGAAAAAGCTGTCGCTCTCTCCCTCAACCCTTGCCCCTAACCTCCCCATCTTCAGGCCGCGCCTGTCCAGGGCTCTGAGACCCACCCGGGCGGGTCAGGGCGAAACCTTGGGCGCACACACACACGCGCGCGCCGCTGTTTGCCAACAGTAAGTAGTGACCCGCTCGTCAATCGATGGGCCCTATATTAAATTCAAGAATTATTATTATTATTAGCGCCATATCACATCGTCTCAAAGCGCTTCCCAGGATACGGTGTAAAGTGTAGTGACCGTGTATTTCGTGCGGCCAATTGCGCCCAGCAGACCGTTGCGAGTGACCAACTATTTTGTGGCGGAGAGGGATCATTACCCCCCCCCTTAAAGCGATCTGCCCATCGACTAACAACCGGGTTCCTACTTACTGCTTACTCTTAAACAGAAGAGTGCGCCCGCGTCTGTGCGCGGAGTAAGGAAACTTGCCCCGTGTGTCCTCTCGCTCGCGAGGCGACTGCTCTAACCACTACGCTACGGGTTCGGTGTGGCCATTGTGCGTTGAAGGGCTTTAAAGGTTATTTTTTCGGGGCAAGAAGTGAAACAGGCCTCGGGGGGCGGCGGGGGGGGGGGGGAAATACAAGCTAGGACTCATCTCTCTCTCTCGCTTTCCGAGAGAACTCTGTTGAAACCGGTCCGTTGGGTTTCAGGCTAACACGAAGGCCCGTAAGCTGATTTATTCTCTCTCTCTCTCTCTCTCATCTCCTCTTCCCGTGAGCGCGCAAGATGTTAATATGCAAACCGGTTCCTCGTACGTAGCCATAACAACCTGTCCGCTCCCTCCGCGCGGCAGGCTCGGGCTTGCTCCACATCCCCCGCGCTGCCTTGCCCGCTCCGCCATCAGCGGTCAGGCTCTCTGCCCCCCACCCCCCCACCTCTGGAACTCCATCCCACACTCCCTCCGCCTCGCCTTTACCCTTGCCTCCTTCAAGGCCTCCCTGGAGATCCTCCTGACCAGTCACCCTCCTACCCACCTGCCCTCCACCCGTCCGGCGGATCCCTCTTCCGGTGGGCAATAATCCCTCAAAAACATAATTTAAAAAAAAGAGAATAAGTTCGGTCACTCAATCCACGACTGTTTGCGGGGCACCGCTGCACAAAATACACAGTCACCACACTTTTCCGTGTATTCTCCGAAGCACTTTGAGACATCTCGAAGACGTGATGAGGCGCCACATCAAATGCAAGGATTCTTCTTCTTGTTATGTTCTTACGACACCAAGAAAAGAGAGAAGCTCTTTGTCTGAATAGTGTCGGGGGAGATCTTTAATGTCCACCTGAACAGGAAATGAGGGCCACGGCACCCAAAGGGTTAACATTGGGGCCCGTCTACGTATATATTTTAACACACAAGGAAACAATAAATTAGACCTTTGTTCTCATTCTTATCTCCTCCCCAGGAAAGACCGTTAGCACAGAGGTAAGATAGGTAATAATTCACTGACAGACCAATTGTTTCTCAACACTGACGTGTTAGTCGTTTCATCCCACCCCCAGGATGGAGGGGTTAGGGTCACCAACCGTACCCCCATTCCCCCCCCATCCCCACCCCCACCCGCACCCCCACTCACACGCATACAAGACGGGAATTAAAAGACGTGATCAGAAGAAAAATTCTCGGGAATTCTCAAAATGAGTCATGGGAAAATTGGAGCAAGGAGAGAGTTCAGGAACAACAACAACAAGAAGGTTCCATTTATAGAGCGCCTGTCGCGTCGGGAGGACGTCCCAAGCATTGGGGGGGAAATGGTCAGGGTGAGGGAAGGGAGGGAGCGAGGAGGGGGTAGAGAGTCGAGAGCGGAGCTGAAGGTACGGTCAAAGAGAAAGGTCTTGAGACCGGCCTTGAAGGAGGAAAGGGAGGAGGCGGCGAAGGCACTGGGGGATGGAGTTCCAGAGCCTCGGGGCTGAGAGGCTGAAGGCCACCGATGGTAGGGCGGTTGGGGCGGGGGATGTGGAGCAGACCGGAGCCAGAGGAACGGAGGGTACGGGCAGGTAGGGAGGGGGATAGTAGGTCGGAGAGGAAGCACTTATAATAATAATAATAATAATAATCCTTGCCCAGTCCCTGTATAATAATCCTTGGATTTGATACAGCGCCTTACCACGTCTTCGAGACGTCTCAAAGTGCTTCGTGGAATACATTGGAAAGTGTAGTGACTGTGTATTTTGTGGGGTGAGACGCAGCAGCCAATTGCGCACAGCAGTTTCCCGTAAACGGCTGTGGGTCGAGCAACGTTTCGCTTGAATAATCCCTTAAGAAAAATTGGGTCACCGAATCCGCGACTGTTTGTGGGGCTCGTCGCCCGGCGCAATGGACTGCCGCGTCTCGCTCAACAAACACCCAGTCACTACACTTTGCGGTGCCTCCTGTGAAGCGCTAGGAGACATTTCGAAGGCGCGATAAGGCGTTGGTAGTCATAGCCTTTGCATTTGGCATAGCGCCTTACGCCCTCGAGGCGTCTCAAAGGGCTTCATAGGGTAGACCGTGAAGCGTAGTGACTGTGTTTTGCGGGCGAAACCTTTCTGTTTTGCTCTCCTGAGGCGCCTTATCCGGCGCCTCGTCAGCCCCACACTCTCGCTGCCTCTCCCAAGGGTTACCATCACGGTTCTCGTCACCGAAACTGACTTTAAAACCATACAAAAAGGGCCGAAAGATGGGTCGGTGGGGGGTGGGGGGGAGATCACATGACCAAGTCCGGTCAAGCCGATAAGGGTCCTTTCACTGTTAGCCTCCGGGGCAACGCCGAACGGGATCGAAACCTGTTCAAACCCGCCCGGCTTCGGGTATTAAAACCCCACGGGGCGGGGGTTAGGGTTAGGGTCTGGAAATCTGGGAAATTGTCCGGAGTTTGGGAGGAAAGCGGACAAAGCGGCTTCGGTTCGGGCGAAGCAGGCGGACGCCCGCGCACCGGTTCCCATTCGAAACGGGTTTGTTTGTTTTTCCTCGCGAGGGGGTTTTCCTGACAAGGAAGGAAGGAAGGAAGGAAGGAAGGAAGGAGGCGGAAGGGAAAAAATAAAAAAAAAGGAGAGCGTTTTATTTTTTTTGCGTGTGTAAAAAAAAAAGTTGGTGCAGGCGCCGCGCGGGCAGCCCAGGCGGCTGGTGGCGGGGGTCCTCGCGGCGCCTCAGTCGGGACGGGCCGAGGAAGATGGCGGACGTGGTGAGTCAGCGCGGCCCGCTCGCCGGGCTTCGCGTCTAGCGGCGCCGGGAGCCCCCGGGGGTCGGAAATGACGGTCGGAGGAGGTAGCCCGGTGCCCGCCCGCGCTAACCGACTCCTCTCTGTCTCTCTCCCGCCGCAGATGGAGGTGATTGAGGGCTGCCGCCTGCCCGTGCTCCGGAGGAACCAGGAGAACGAAGACGAGTGGCGTGAGTATCCAACATGGCGGCCCGGGCCCCGCGGCCGCGCAGGCGCAGTGGCGCCGCCTCGCCACCAGGTGGCGCCCTTTCCTACGGTGACGCGTCACCAGGGAGGGTGTCACCGTAGGAAGGGGATTAAAGGGGATTTTTTTTATGAGGGGGGGGGGCAATTAAAGGTGGTGGTGGTGGGGGGGGGGGGGGGGCGAGTTAGGGCCAAAAAAAAAAAAAACTTTTTGAACCGGAGTAAGGCTTCTGCGCCACACGCCCACGAAGCGCGCAGTCGCCGCGCCGCGCCGCGCGGGGCCGCCCTCGGAAGCGCCTCGAGACGCCTCGACGACGACGCGCCCGCGGCGCCGCGTTGAATGCAAAGATTGTCGTTCACGACGACGATAATAATAATAACTAACTAAATAAATAAATAAATAAATAAAGGTCTGCCGCGAGGTTTAGCCCCCTCCGAACGCACAGTCACTACACATGACACGGTGCGTTCGGCGAAGCGCTTGGGCGGCGGCGCAACGCCCCGATAGGTCGCGATGGCCGAGTGCAGGGATTGTTGTTATCACTACCACGACGTGAGGATTATTGATGGTTGATGTCTGTTCTCCTTTCCAGCGTTGGCTGAGATCCTGAGTGTGAAAGACATTAATGGCAGGAAAGTGTTTTACGTGCATTATATCGACTGTAAGTAGCAGTGAGCAGGCGCCTGGCACGGCGACGCCGCGTTTGGGCTGTGACGTTGCATGAATCGCACGGCGTACGCACTTCATTCGGGGGGGGGGGCGGGGGGTGGGGGTCAGCCTGACACGCGCGCGTGCGCGCGGGAATCGCGGCGCCGTGACTGGCCGGGTGTCTGACACGCACACGGAATCCCGGCGCCGTGACCGGCCGGGTGTCTGACACGCACACGGAATCCCGGCGCCGTGACCGGCCGGGTGTCTGACACACACACACACGGAAACCCGTCGCCGTGACCGGCCGGGTGTCTGACACACACACACGGAAACCCGTCGCCGTGATCAGCCGGGCGTCTGACACGCACACGGAATCCCGGCGCCGTGACCGGCCGGGTGTCTGACACACACACACACACGGAAACCCGTCGCCGTGACTGGCCGGGTGTCTGACGTGCACGGAAACCCGTCACCGTGGTCAAGAGCCTCCAGGCGATACTGAGAGAGTGACATTTATGCCACCCGCACATGGAATCTCTCTCTGTGGGGTATTGTGTGGCGTGGGAGAGGGGGGAGGCACGACCTTGGCTCTGTGTCGTGCTCCACCACTGTCGAGCGCTCTGGAGACGCTACCTTCGCTGGGAGCGCTTGCGTAAATGCGACTTGTTTACCTTCGTGTCCGAACACGCGGGGAGAGGCCTCAGTAATTTCCTGTGTTGCCAGTTAACAAGCGTTTGGACGAATGGGTGACGCCCGACAGGTTGGACCTGAAGAAAATCCAATTCCCGAAGAAAGAAGCCAAGACTCCGACCAAGAATGGCCTCCCAGGCTCCCGGTCCAGCTCCCCCGAGAGGGACTTGGTAAGGACAGGCTCGAGGGGGCTGAACGGCTTCCTCCTGCTCCTACAGTGGACTCGTGTAGCTCGGTGGTTAGAGCGCTCGCCTGGCGAGCGAGAGGACCTGGGTTCGATTCCCGGCACGCTGGAAAAGTTTCCTTACTCCGCACACCTCTGGTTACCCAGCGGTACTAACCTGCTTGTCAGTCGATGAGGGGGGGATCGCTCCTTCAGGGGTAACAATCCCTAAAAAAAAAAATAACAACCTGTTCGCTCAATCCACGACTGTCTGCGGGGGCCTCGCTGTGCGCAAATGGCTGCCGCGTTTCGCCCACAGAACACACGGTCAACTCACTTTACGGCGTGTGCCGTGAGGCGCTTTGAGACGCCTCGAAGATGTGCTAAGGCGCTGCGTCCAACGCAAGGATTATTATGATATTATTGTAGGTGTGGGATGGGAATGCAGGGATTGTGATGATGATGATGATGATGATGATGATGATGGTGGTGGTGTGACTAACCCTATCTCTGTTGCTCCTCAGAAGAAGACCCTGGATCTGTCTCTACACACCCCCTCGGCTACTGGCATTGGCAAGAGCATCCCAGCTCCGGTGGGCACCGCTTCTCTCTGCTCACGCGGCACTCCGCGCGCCCCGGTTGTACCTCTGGCAACCGGAAGCCAGAGATTCACCCCCTGCGCTGGGAACTGTTACGCTGTCCTTCGGATGAGACGTTAAACCTCACTCGCTTCCCCCCACCCCCCCCCCCCCCACCCGCCTGCGTCCTGTTCAGGTGGACGCGAAAGATCTCTCAAGGCACCGTCCGAAAAGAGAAGGGAATTTCTCTCTCTCTCTCTCTCTCTCTCCCGCTATCCTGGCCAACAATCCCCCCCTGACACAAACTTACTGCGGATTTCGTCCCGCAAAATTACGGTCACCCCACTTTACGGTGCACCCCGCGAAGCGCTTTTTAATACACCTCAACGACGTGATCAGACGCCGTATCGAATGCAAGGATTATTATTATTATTATTATTATTATTTTACTCGATCCAC
>NW_024705084.1:50023-60077 GCF_018977255.1 Callorhinchus milii
TCCCCACCCCCACCCCCACCCCCAAACCCCCCCCACCCCCCACCTCTCTCTCTCTCTCTGTAACTCCTTCCCTTGTTAGACTAAGTGTAACTTGCGACACCCGCCTGGAAACGAGATCTACAGGAAAGGAACAATCTCCTTCTTCGAGATCGATGGACGGAAAAACAAGGTGACTGTCTTACTCCCTTAACCCCCGCCGCCCCCCCCCACCCCACCACCCTGCCCACCCCGGCTCATCGGCAGGACCTGGAAGGGCCGACCAGTCACTGGGGCCAGAGAATCCTCCCCCTCAGCTCAACAACAACAACAACAACAAGATTCCATTTATAGAGCGCCTTTCACGTCAGGAGGACGTCCCAAGGCGCTGCACAGTTGGGTCCTGTTAACCCCGCAGGCAAAGGCCCCACTAACTAACTAGCGGGGAGGGCGGTCCGAGCTGGACAAGCAACAGGAAAGCTTGGCCAGACAGCGCTCTCCCTCCCTCTCTCTCTCTCCTCTCTCTCTCTCGAGGTAGAGGGACTCTGTGGGAGGGAGGGAGGGAGGGAGGGAGAGGGCGAGGCGGAGGGATGGAGAGTGGCACTCAAGACGTTGGCTGCCGTTTTGTTTGGCGCAGAACTACTCACAGAACCTGTGCCTTTTGGCCAAGTGCTTCCTCGACCACAAGACCCTCTATTACGACACGGATCCGTTCCTCTTCTATGTGATGACAGAATACGACTGCAAAGGTTTCCACATCGTGGGCTACTTCTCCAAGGTGTGAGGCCGGGCTTTCTTCTCCCCCCTCTCTCCCCACCCGCCCGCCCGCCCGCCCGCTCTCCTCTCCCCTCACTCCCCCCACCCCCCCCCCACCACCCCAACTCTCTACCCTGCCCCTCCACTCTCTTCTCTCTCCTCTCCTCTCTCTCCCCCCATGCTCTCTCCTCTTCCCCTCTGCTCTCTCCCCTGCACCCTCCTCTCCCCCGCACTCTCCTCTCCCTCCCACCCGCCACTCTCCCTCCCTCCCTCCCCGCACTCTCCCTCCCTCCCTCCTCCGCACTCTCCCTTCCCCCCCCGCACTCTCCCTCCCTCCCTCCCTCCCCTGCATTCTCCCTCCCTCCCTCCTCCCGCACTCTCCCCTCCCTCCCCCCGCACTCTCCCTCCTCCTCCCCCCTCCTCCTCCCCCACACACTCTCCCCTCCCTCCCTCCGCACTCTCCCCTCTCTCCTCCCCCCCCACACACTCCCCTCCCTCCTCCCCCCACACACTATCCCTCCCTCCCTCCCCTCGCACTCCCCTCCCTCCTCCCCCGCCCCTCACACACACTCTCCCCTCCCTCCTCGCCCCCCACACACTCTCCTCTCTCTCCCCCCCCCACACACTCTCCCTCCCTCCGCACTCTCCCTCCTCCCCCCCCACACACTCTCCCTCCCTTCCCCCACTCTCCCTCCCTCCCTCCCCTCGCACTCTCCTCTCCCTCCCTCCCCCCGCACTCTCCTCTCCCTCCCTCCCTCCGCACTCTCCCCTCCCTCCTCCCCCCCCCCCACACACTCTCCCCTCCCTTCCCCCACTCTCCCCTCCCTCCCTCCCCTCGCACTCTCCTCTCCCTCCCTCCCCCCGCACTCTCCTCTCCCTCCCTCCCCTCCGCACTCTCCCCTCCCTCCTCCCCCCCCCCCGCACACTCTCCCCTCCCTTCCCCGCACTCTCCCCTCCCTTCCCCGCACTCTCCCCTCCTGGCTGAAGGTGTCAGAGCGACAGTTGAGCAGCTTCTGAAGCCGTTTCCCACGGCGTCTTTCCCTTGTTTCAGGAGAAAGAGTCCACAGAGGATTACAACGTAGCCTGTATATTAACGCTGCCCCCTTACCAACGCCGGGGCTACGGAAAACTGCTCATCGAATTCAGTGAGTCATAATCACACTCTCGCGCTCTCTCTCTCTCTCTCTCTCCTCCGCCCAAGTTACGAGCTCTCTCTCTCCCTCTTTCACTCACTCACTCACTCACTCTCTCTCTGGCTCACTCACTGTGCCTCTCTCCTCCGCCCTGGTTAGGAGCTCTCTCTCTCTCCCTCTTTCACTCGCTCGCTCACTCTCTCTCTCTGGCTCACTCACTGTGTCTCTCTCCTCCGCCCAAGTTACGAGCTCTCTCTCCCTCTTTCACTCGCTCGCTCACTCTCTCTCTCTGGCTCACTCACTGTGTCTCTCTCCTCCGCCCAGGTTACGATCTCTCTCTCTCTCCCTCTTTCACTCGCTCGCTCACTCTCTCTCTCTGGCTCACTCACTCTGTCTCTCTCCTCCGCCCAGGTTACGATCTCTCTTTCACTCTCTCTCTCTCTCTGTCTGTCTCTCTCTCTCTCTCCTCCGCACATTATGAGCTCTTTCTCTCTCACACATACACTCTCTCACACACACTGTCTCTCTCTTTCTCACTCTCACAAACACTCTCTCACACTCTTTCTCTCACACACACTCTCTCCCCCCAAGTTGCAAACTCTCTCTCACACACACTCTCTCTCTCACACTCTTTCTCTCTCACCCACTCTCATTCTCTCTCTCTCTCTCTTCCCCCCTTCCCCCCAGGTTACGAGCTGTCTAAGGTGGAGGGGAAAACAGGGACGCCTGAGAAGCCTCTGTCTGACTTGGGGCTGCTGTCCTATCGCAGTTACTGGTCACAGACCATCCTGGAGATCCTCATGGAGCTCAAGTCAGAGAGCGGGGAGCGGCCACAGATCACCATCAAGTACGTGGGGGCGGAGGGGGTCAGGCAGGGGGAAGGGGTTAGAGGCAGGAGGGTTCAAGGTGGGGGAGGAGGAGAGAGGAGTCAGGGTGGGTTGGAGGGAGGGAACAGGGCTGGAGGAGGGGGAGAGGCTGGACCAGCGGGAGTGGTCACAATTTGGGGCAGGGGAAGGGGTCACAGAGGGGGAGGGAGCTTGGAGGGTGGGGGCGAGGGGCAAGCGGAGGGAGCTCGGGGCAGGGGGTCAGAGTTGTAACATTCCAGCCAATGTCAGATTGTGGGTTCGAGCCCCCATTTCGGGCTCATACTCTCGGCTGATGCTCCCCAATGTGTGTGTGTAGATATGGGGGGTGTGTGTGCGCGCGCGCGTGTGACGGTGTAGTGACTGTTCTCTCTGTCTGGGCAGTGAGATCAGTGAGCTGACCAGCATCAAGAAGGAGGACGTCATTTCCACACTGCAGTATCTCAACCTCATCAACTACTATAAGGTCAGAGAGAAAATTACTGCCTCAGCTCCAAACCTTTCTTCCCCCCTCCCTCCCCAACCCCCCCAAGTGGGTAATAATCCCCGAAAAAAAAACATAATTTGGTCATTTCGTTCCACGGCTGTTGTCCAATTGTCTGCCGCAAAATGTACAGTCACTGCACTTTGCGAAACGCTTTGAGACGTCTCAACGACGTGATAAGACGCTGTGTCAAATGCTACGCGGGTGGGGTGGGGAGGGAGGGCGAGGGGAGGGGGCAGAGGATAAAGCTAAGACCCCAATGACGACAAAACTCAGGTCTAATCTCTCTCTCTCTCTCTCTCTTCCCCCCTCTCGATCTCTCGCTCCTCCTCTCTTTCTCTCAGGGTCAGTACATCTTGACTTTGTCCGAGGACATTGTGGAGGGTCATGAGAAGGCAATGATGAAAAGACATCTGCGCATTGACTCCAAGTGTTTGCACTTTACCCCCAAGGACTGGAGCAAGAGGGGCAAATGGTGAAGGTAGCCCTTCCTCTCTCTTCCTCTCCCTCGCCTCGTCCCATGGACACAGCCCCGGTCGGCGTGAGAACCCGACCTCCTCTTCCTCCAGAGCAGAGCGACCAAAAGCAACTCTTCCATCCCGTTTTCTTTTCCCCTCCATTTCCCCCCCTCCCTCCCCCCCTCCCTCCCTCCCTCACGGAACCAGTCTGGGAATTTGTTGGGAAAAGGCAACGGGGGTTCCTCGGGATTAAGGCTGAACCCGGAATTTTGTCTCCAGAATTCTCGTCTCCCGAGATCACTTGGGAACCTGTTGCGACCTGCGTCCTCCCAACAGTGCAGAGGGAGCGTTAACCCTGACCCTGGGGAGTGTGGACGGACGCACAGTGGTGGTAGAGGGAGCTTTACTGCGTCTCCAACCCTGACCCTGGGGAGTGTGGACGGACGCGCAGTGTCACAGACGCTTCTGTAAATAACCCGAATGTTGTAATGATCAGCGCCGTTCATCAGTCGCTGTGTTCACAGGATGCTGCTTGTATATTAGTGTGTGTGTGTGTGGCAGAGAGTGTGTGTGTGTGTGTCAGAGAGTGTGTGTGAATGTGTGTGTGTGTGTGTCAGTGTGAGGGCGGGTGTGTATATATATATATAATATATATATGGGGGAAAACAGTGATATGAATGTCCAAGTCTTAAGTTGCACAGTTTTGTAGAGTCCAGATTCTAAAAATAAATATAATTGTAAATTATATAATTAATATCGTCTTTCCCTGTGTGTCATAGAAACTTATCCCATCGTGTCCGTGCTGGCACTCGCTCCCCCACCGGAGCCCTCGACGAACCCCATTCCCCGCTCTCTCTCCCCATCGTAGCGAGGATTGTTGGACCCTCTCCCAACCCCTCCCTCCGTCGACTACAGATCAACCAGAACTCTGCAGCCCGTGTCCTCTCCCGCACCAGGCGCCACGACCCCATCACCCCCATCCTCGCCCGACTCCACTGGCTTCCCATCACACAGAGGATACAGTTCACCTTCAAAGCCCTCCATGGCCTCGCTCCGCACGACCCCTCCGACCTCCTAAACCCCCTACGGACCCGCCCGCTCCCTCCGCTCTGGCCCCCGGCTCGCCCGCCCCACCATTGGCGGGCGAGCCTTCTGCCCCCACCCTCTGGAACTCAATCCCGCAGTCCCTCCACCTCTCCCCCTCCCTCACCTCCTTCAAGACCCATCTCAAGACCCTCCTCTTCGACCGTGCCTTCGATCCCCCTCCTTCCCCCTCCCCCCCCCCCACCCCTTGCCCCCCTCCACCCTCCCCGATCCCAACCCCGAAACAGATTGTCCAGTGCCTTGGGACGTTCTCCCATCGTGAAAAGTGCTGTACAAGTGTAATGTTGTTGTTGTTTTGATGGGGGTACGGAGTTTGTGTGTGTGAGATCGGGAGTCAGTGGATAACTGACGAGGACTGGTGTGACGTGGGGGGACGGAGTTTAGTGCGGGTGAGGACGCACATATACAATCCACATTGAATTCCGTATAAAAGCGGGGCTTCTGTTTATTTTTACACGGGCATAAAACGCGAGTGAGTGCGTGTGTGCGTGAGTGAGTGTGTGAGTGAGCGTGAGTGCGTGTGTGTGCGTGAGTGTGAGTGCATGTGTGCGTGAGCGCGTGAATGCGTGTGTGTGTGCGTGCGTGTGAGTGTAAGTGAGTGTGTGTGTTTGCGCTTGTGATTGTGTGAGTGCGTGTGTGCGTGAGTGAGTGTGTGAGTGAGTGTGAGTGCGTGTGTGTGTGTGTGTGAGTGCATGTGTGCGTGAGTGCGCGTGAATGAGTTTGTGAGTGTGTGTGCGCGTGTGATTGTGTGTGAGTGCGTGTGTGCGTGAGTGAGTGTGTGCGTGTGAGTGCGTGTGTGTGTGCGCGCGTGAGTGCGTGGTGTGAGTGTGAGTGCGCGTGTGATTGTGTGTGTGTGAGTGAGTGTGTGCGCGTGTGAGTGTGTGTGAGTGTGTGTGTATGAGTGTGTGAGTGCGCGTGCGTGCGTGCGAGTGAGCGAGCGAGTGAGTGTCGAGAGGGAGAAACGTAACAGATAGCAGGTTAATGAGTCTCGACGCTTCAAAATGGTGGCGCCGTGTTGATGGATGGAGCTGATCAGACGCCGGTGGGGGGGGGGGGGGGGGGGCAGCCTTTCGCCAACCGTCTCACACCGGGGCGTGAACCTGCAGAGAAGGGCAAGTCCTGGTGAGGGCGAAACGAGGGAATGTCCGAACGTCTTAGCGCTTAGCGCGCTCTCGCCTCACAGGCGAGCGAGCGGACCCGGGTTCGGTTCCCGGGGCAGCGCAGAGCCCTCGGCAAGTTTCCCTGCCCCCCCCCCCCCACTCCCACCCCCGCCCAGCGACGCCGGTCAGGCCCTTCCGGGTCCCGTCCACGAGCCAGCGAGTGCCCCGGAATACCGCGGGCCCTTCCTGGCTCGGGAACCGGGGCTGGAGACCCTCACACACAGAGAGAGAGAGAGAGAGAGAGAGAGGAGCGCGCGAGTGGGGGGCTCGATCCCCCACCTTCCGTGACCGCAGGAACACCAGGAGTCAATGATATAATAATAATAATAATAATAATAATAATAATAATAATAATCCTGGCGTTTGACCCAGCACCTCACCGCGTCTTCCCGAGACGTCCACAAGCGCTTCACGGGACACACGCGCGTAGAGTGGGGCGGCTGCGCGTTTTGCGGGCGAAAACGCGGCAGCCGACTGCGCGCAGCCGGGTCCCCGCGAACAGCCGGGGATTCCAGTGACCGAGTTATTATTATTATTATCTTTTTTTGAAGGGGTTATTAGCCCCGTAAGTGATCCGCCAGTCAACTAACAACCGTTTTAACTGCCGGTAAATAGGGAGGGTTGGGGGGTGGGGGGGGGGAGGGAGGCGCGTGCGCGTTTGTGCGTGCGTCTGTCCGAAACCTCGGGCAAGTTTCCTTACTCCACACAGAGCCTAATAATAATCCCTCCAAAAAACCCCAAACAATAATAAATTGGGTCATTTTCAATCCACGACTGTTTGTGGGACATTGCTGCGCGCAATCGGCCGCCGCGTTCGCCCACAAATATACAGTCAATTCACTTTACACTGTGTTCTGTGAAGCGCTTTGGGACGTCCTCCCGACGTGTGTGAAAAGCGCTATATCAAATGCGAGGATTATTATTATTATTAACTTACAGCCTCCGCAACGGTCGGCCAGTTCATCGCCTTGACAGCGCTGTCGTCCGGCCTGGGTGGAGTTTCCAGGTTCCACAAGTCAGGGCAGAGAACGTCGACTTAACCCGGACAACTCGTTCCTAGAGGTAAAGGTAAAAGGTTTGAGGTTTCGCCCACACCCCGTAGAACTCTCTCCCATGGTCTCCCTCCCTCCCTCACTCCCTCCCTCCCTCGAGGGAGAGACCAAGCCGAGCCAGGCAGTGCTGTCATCAGAGGAATACTATCAGAGGAGGTATGGGGTTCCTTCACCCTCCCTCCCTCTCTCCCTCCCTCCCTCCCTCCCTCCCCGCCTCCCTAACACTGACCTCGTCCTCCGCGCACGGCTTGGCTTCTTCCTTCAGGACCATCCCGATGTATCCCTCGGGAACGTCAAGGTCCAATCCATGGAGACAGCGACCACGGAACGATGAGGTTACTCCTTGAGGCAGGAAAGTTTTGTGACTCTTTTGAGTGTTACCAACCAACAACAACAACAACAATGCATGACATTTACAGAGCATCCTTCAGGTCCAGGGGAGGTCCGGAGGCGCTGGACAGTCAGGGATTTGGACCGGAGCTGGGTGTGGGAGGGGGAGGGGGTTGGGATCAGGAGGAGGTGGAGGGCGGGGAGGGTGAGGGTAACCGAAGGCACGGTCCAAGAGGAAGATGGACCTTGAAGGAGGCCGGGGAGGGGGTGATGCAGAGAGACTGTGTACCAGAGAGAGTTTCCTTACTCCCCACACACTCTTCTGTTTACCCAATGCCTGACCCCATCGATAGGAACCTTGTTGATAGTCAATTGACGGATCGCTTTCGGGGGATAATAATCCCTTCAAAAACATTCTCAAAAAATAATAATGTCGTCACTCAATCCACGACTGTTTGTGGGGACGCTGACGGGTGCAATTGGCTGCCGTGCTTCGCCCGCAAAACACACAGTCACTGCACTCTACAGTGTAACGTGTGAAGCGCTTTGAGACGTCTCGAGGCCGCGTTGAGGCACTGCGTCAAATGGGAGGGATCACTGTCATAAATACCTCACTAACCTCCACTCTCGTCTTCCCTTCGAATCGCGGGTGTGAAGTATTGGGACACTTTAGCAGCTCCATCGCACTCTATCCTCACCGGTAAGAGATGGAGTTTCTCTTTGGGAGCGTTGCTGAGAGAACTCAAGTCCACTCTAACATGAGGAACACTTCCTGAGGCCGCCATTGATTAACCTGTAACAGAGGAATTGCAACTGACGTTCCATTAATGTTTTTTTTAGTCGGGTGCATCTGACACACACACACGGAAACCCGTCACCGTGACCGGTCGGGCGTCTGACACACACACACGGAAACCCGTCACCGTGACCGGTCGGGCGTCTGACACACACACACGGAAACCCGTCACCATGACCCACCGGGCGTCTGACACACACGGAAACCCGTCACCCGTTGCTTAAGAGTCTCCAAACCCGACTGAGAATTCCCCACATCCCCCCCACACACACCTCTCTCTCTCTCTCTCTCTGCCCCTGCGAGTAGGTCGGCAAAAGCCAAGGCTTGTGGAGGAATCCAGTGTGTGCGATGAGTGGGGCGGGTGGGGGGGGGAGGGGGGTGACTGAAGGGGTCTAACCGGCTAAACCTCACAGCTTGGCCATTGACAGCGCGGTCTGGCCAAGCGTTCCCGCTGTTTGCTACCTCTCCAACCCGCTCACTCCCCACTGCACTACCCCCCCTGCCTCCGCTCGGCCGGCTCCGGCCGTCCTGCTTTGGCCCTCGTCCCCCCCCCCTCCGCTCCACCGCCACGAATTGACCGCCCGCATGTTCTGTGGGCAGCCAATCGCTCACGGCAGCGTCCCACAAAGAGTGGCGGTGGGGTTGAAGTCACCAAATTATTATTATTATTATTATTTTAAATGTTGAATGGATCCAGACATAACCCGCAGCCTTTCGGGGGGAGGGAGGGGAGGGGGAGAGTTCCAGGTGTCCGCCAACCCCTTTGGGTGAAAAACTGCCCCTGATTTCACCCCTCAATGGCCCAGTTCCGGTGGTGGTTGTTGTTGTTGTTGTTGTGGTGGTCGTTACCTGGAGATCAGGAGACAAGTTTCAAGTCAATTCACTTCCTGGTTCTCACCACGTGGTCATTGTCATCAATGTAGCGACTTGTCTGGGGGGGTGGGGGCGGGGCGGGTCAGCTGACGTCACTGCTTTTCAGAGCGTGCGCAGTTGCGGTCCACACGGAGCAGAGGCCGCTGGGAGGTGTCGTCTTTCGCTCCACGTGACCGAGCGTGGTGACGGGTCGGACCGGGAGCTGACGTCACTGCTTCCGAGCCTGCGCGTTGTGGGTGGGTGGGCGGAACGGTGGGGCCGACGTCACTGTTTTCTGAGCATGCGCGGTGCTGGGTCTCGGCGGCGGAGGCTGCTGGGAGTTGTAGTTCCTCTCGGTTGTTTTTCATGCTGATGGGTCTGGCTGGAGGGACTCAAGAGGGTGTGTCGCCGGCGTCGGCCGCCAGAGGGCGACAGAGACCACGACTCGTGGGAGAGACTGGAGTTTGTAGCCCAAAGTCAACCAGAGAATAGCCCCAAAGTAGCCCAATATTCTGCAGAGAGGAGGAAGGGAGAAAAGAGGGGGGAGAAGGGAGGGGAGGAGGGACAGAGAGAAGGAGGGAGAGAGGGAGAGAGAGACAGAAGAGGAGAGGGAGGGACAGAGAAAAAGAGAGGGGGGGGGAAGGAGAGAGAGAAAAAGGGGGGAAAGAGAAAGGAGGGAAGGAGAGAGAGGGGAAGGAGAGAGAGAAAGGGGGAAGAAGAGAGAGAAAGGGGGAAGAAGAGAGAAAGAGAGGGGAAAGAGAAAGAGAGGGGGAAGAAGAGAGAGGGGGGAAGGAGGGAGGGAGAGAGGGGATATTATTTGTATCACAGACATCAGGAGAAGGTTTTGTGGATAAAAACAGAGAGAAATGTGTATCAGATTCCAATTCTGTCCCTCTCTATATTCTTCTCTCTGCTCTCTTTCTATCCCCCTCTCTCTTCCTCTCTTTATCCCTCTCTTCCTCTCTCTATCCCTCTTCCATACCCCTCTCTCTATCCCTCTTCCATACCCCTCTCTATCCCTCTCTCTATTCCTCTCTCCCTCTCTATTCCTCTCTCTCTCTCTATTCCTCTCTCTCTATCCCTCTCTCTC
>NW_024705084.1:60102-77100 GCF_018977255.1 Callorhinchus milii
CCTCGCCTCGCTTTCAGGGTGACATCATCCTTGGTGACATCATCCGCAAACATGGGGTTAACTTCCACATGTATGCGGATGACACCCAACTCTACCTTTCCTCCTCTACTCTCAACTCCACGACCACCGATGTCCTGACAGCTGCCTGTCCGACATCGAGTCCTGGACGAGAGACAACTTTCTTCAGCTCAACGTGCGAAAAACCGAGGCCCTCCTGATTGGCTCACGTCAGCGCCTCCGCACCTCAGGCGCTGACACCATCAGCATCCAAGGCTGCACTCTCCACCTCTCAAAGCCAGTCAGGAACCTCGGCGTTTTGTTCGACCCTGAGCTGTCCTTTCTCCCTCACATCCGCACCACAACTGGCACCGCCTTCCATCACCTCCGGAATATCGCCAGATTACGGCACTACCTCACCCCTCACGCTGCTGAAACCCTGGTTCACGCCTTTGTCACCTCAAGGCTGGACTATGGGAACTCTCTCCTCGCCGGCCTTCCCGGCACCTCCTTCCACAAGCTGCAGGTCATTCAGAACTCTGCAGCTCGTGTACTGTCCCGCACCAGGCTTCGGGACCACATCACTCCCACCCTCGCTCGCCTCCACTGGCTCCCCATCCCCCAGAGGATTGATTTCAAGATCCTCATCCTCACCTACAAGGCCATTCACGGCCTTGCTCCCTCCTACCTCTCCAACCTACTATCCCCCTACCTACCTGCCCGTAACCTCCGTTCCTCTGGCTCCGGTCTGCTCCACGTCCCCCGCCCCAACCGCCCTACTATCGGTGGTCGGGCCTTCAGCCTCTCAGCCCCGAGGCTCTGGAACTCCATCCCCCAGTGCCTTCGCCTTGCTTCCTCCCTTTCCTCCTTCAAGGCCGGTCTCAAAACCTTTCTCTTTGACCGTGCCTTCAGCTCCCCTCTCGACTCTCTTCTCCCTCCTCGCTCCCTCCCTTCCCTCCCCTCACCCTGACCATTTCCCCCCTCCTCTCTCCCTCCCTTCCCTCCCCTCACCCTGACCATTTCCCCCCTGCTCGGGTCATGACCCAACTGTGCAGCGCCTTGGGACGTCCTCCTGACGTGAAAGGCGCTCTATAAATGGAATCTTGTTGTTGTTGTTGTTGTTGTTTCAGCCACTGCGCCCCGAAATTCTGGAACAGTCTTCCTCATTCCCTCCCTCCGCCTTGCCCCCTTCTTCCCCATCTTCAGGCCACGCCTGAAGACCTTGTAAATGCACGTTGCTGTTGTTACTCCTCTCAGTCACCCCGTTTCGCTTCCTGTTCCAACTCACTTAACTTGCTCGCGCTCTCGCCTCCCGAGTCAGAAAGTTGTGGGTTCAAATCCCTGCGCTGGGTGCCTTTTATCACAGAAGAAGGCCATTCGGCCCACCGGCTCTTTGAAAGAGCAACTCGTGCCACTCACCCACTCTTAACCCCAACTAATCCCACTCGCTCCCCTGCTAATTACCCCATAGTTCCTTTTCAAGTATATATCCAATTCCCTTTTGAGACACAGAGTGAGAGAGAGAGAGTGGGAGAGACTGAGGGAAGACAGTGACCGAGAGTAACACACTGTGTGTGTGTGTGTTGTAAGGAAGCAGTGATATGAGAGAGACAGATAGTGACAGAGAGTAACACTGTGTGTGTGTGTGTGTGTATATATATATATACTAACCCTCTGTGTGTGTATAAACAGTAATGCTGTTTGTGTGTGTATATATATATACACTAACCCTGTGTGTGTGTGTGTTTGTGCTTAGTGTGTGTGTGTATAAATAGTAACGCTGTGTGTGTGTGTGTGTGAGACAGGAAGCAGTGTATCGAGCTGGAGCAACAGTTTGATTTCCTGAAGGACCTGGTGGCTGCGGTACCCGACATGCAGGCCGACGTGGAGGAGAATCACACAGACAATGACAAGCTTCCCCGGCGGTGAGACACCCCTCCCCTAAAACCCCTCCTCCCTCCCTCCCTCCCAAGACCCCCCTCCCTCCCCTCAAACCTTGAGAGTGTGTGTGTGTGAGTGAGAGAGTGTGTGTGTGCGAATTTGAATATGTGTTTGAGTGAGTGTGTGTGTGCGTAGATGTGAGTGTGTGTGTGTCAGCCTCTCTGTGGTGCTGGGTGACTTCACGCTGTATGTTTGCCGTCCGCAGGGGGCGTAAACCCGGGTCCGGGCGCAGGACAAACGGGGGAGTGAGCGGCAAAGCCAAGGACAAGAAGCAGTCGAGCACGGAGTCTGAGCAGGAGGTGAGTGGGTTTACAGGGAGACAGCTCTGAGGGTGTGTGTGGGGTGGGGGGGGTGAGTGTGTGGTTGCATGTGTGAGAGGGTTGTGTGTGTATGTCTGTCCGTGTGGATGTCTGTGCGTGTGTGTGAGTGGATGAGTGTGATAGTGTGTGTGCGCTTCTCAAGTGTGTTTCTATGGGTGAACGCGTGCATATGTCCGGGTGTGAGCACATGTGTGTCTGCATACGTGTGTGTGTGAACATACAAACCCTCGCACACACTGCCATTAGCCATGGCAAAGTCACTCAAGCACTCCACACCGGTCAGGGGAGAGAGAGTTGGGTAGAGAGTGAGTGAGTTTTAGTTGACCCAGTGGGAGACTCACCTCTTCTCTACAGGAGGACTCTGAAGACAGTGAGACTGAGGAAGAGGATGGATCTCGATCGAGTGTGGACAAACCAACAGATCACATTCAGAGGTCAGTCTTCATCATCGTCGTCGTCATCATCATCTCTGCAGTTGACACAGCGCCTCTGGAACTCCATCCCACAGTCCCTCCGCCTCACCCTCTCCCTCCCTCCCTCCCTCGCCTCCTTCAAGGCCCCTCTCAAGGTCCCCCCTCTCCTCGACCAACCGGTCACCCTCCTACTCCAACCCTCCCTGCCCTCTACCCCCAACCCCCAGCTCGGGCTCCCCCCACCCCAAAAATAAACCCTGACTGTCCAGCGCCTTGGGATGTCCTCCCAGTGTCATTTACTGTTGTTGGAGTCGAGACGTCTCAAAGCGCTTCGCAGGATACGCTGTAAAGTGTAGTGACTGCGGACGAAACACGGCAGCCGATCGCAGTGTCCCCGCAAACGGTCGTGGGTCGAGTGACCAAATTACCATCGTTACGTTTGAAACAATATTTTTTTTTTTGTCTTCTCCGCAGCTCCTCGGAAGAGGCGTGCCTGCGCTTGACAGTGCCCCTGCCAGCCATGGCTGTGCCCGTCTCCTCGCTGCCCGCAATGCCAGTCAACACACCAGTCCCCGAGCCCATGGCCAGGGGGGCAGGTGAGGACGAGGAGGATGATTACGATTCATAGCTGCTTTTAAGACGTCTTGTCTCCCATCTTTCTCTTTTCTTATTCGTTTGTGTTGTTGGTGGTGGAGGACCATGGCGGGTGGGGGTGGGGGGAGAATGGGGGGGGGTTTATGTGTGGGTGTGTGAGTGCGCGTGAGAGTGAGAGAGAGAGCGTGTGTGTGTGTTTCAGAGTGTCTGCATGCGTGTAAGTTCAAGAGGGTGTGTGTGTGTGTGCGTGTTGGGGCGGATGAGTGTGTTAAGAGTTTGTGTTTCAGAGAGAGTGTTTGTGAGTGTGAGTGAGCGGGTGAGGGCGTCTGAGAGAAAGGGAGTGTGCGCGTGTGCATGAGTTTCCGAGTGTGAGTGACTGAGTATGTGTTTGGGAGAGAGAGAGAGAGAGAGTGTGAAGGGAGGGGCGATGGAGGCAGAAAAGCTGTTGATGTAATTTTCTTTCTCTACTGCCCTCGTCTGAATCCTTTAAGAAAATCCTTCCTGTTTATCTCTTTCTCCTCACCTCCCCCCCACCCTCCTCCCTCCCTCGCTCTCTCTCTCTCTCTCTCTCTCTCGGGGGAGGGATGGGGGGGGGGGCGCGGGTAAGTGGGATGTCCTCAGAGCTGAACTGACCCCACGGTTGTCATGTTTGGCAACGGGAATGTCAGAATGGAGCCAGCCCTCTGTGACGGTCTCTAGTCCCGGTTCCCGAGCCGGGAGAGGCCGCAGGATTCCAGGGCCAACCAGTCATGGCGGGGGCAGGGAATCCCCCCCCCCCCCCGCCGCCCCCCCCAACTCAGCTCCTGTTAAACCTGCAAGCGAGGCATGTGGTGTGTGTCTGTGAGTGTGTGTCTGTGTACATATATATAAATATAAACTTGAACGTGTTTGATTCCACCGTCTGTGTTCCTGCAGAGTCTTATCACGATTACCCTCGCGTTCGATCACGCCTTCGAGACGTCTCGAAGTGTAGTGACTGTGTGTTTTGCGGGCGAAACGCGGCAGCCGGTTCGCAGCCCAGCGACGTCCCCACAAACAGCCGTGGGTTGAGTGACCACATTTTTTTTTCTACGCGAAGGGCTTATTGCCTCCGGAAAGCCATCCGACAGTCGACTAACAAGCGGGTTCCTACTGACTGCTGGTAAACACAGGCGTGTGCGTGCGTGTGTGTATGTGTGTGGGGAGTAAGGAAACTAAGGTTTCGCCCTGTCCCGCCCGGGTGCTCTCACTCGCTCGCACGACTAAGCTCCAGGGCTCCACAGAATCTTTTAACATGCGACGACGTCCGTATAAAAATGAAATAGGTTTTACTGTTAAAAGGAAGACTTGCGTCGGGTGAATTAGAAGCTGATTCGGCAGACCGTGTCCGCGCCGTCGTTTGCGGACTCGAACACACACGTGGCAGGAGGCAGCGGAGGGCCTTCCTCACGCCAGCTGCTTCTCGGTTCGAGGGCCGGCCCGACGAGACCGAGATCCGTCCTGTGGGACAGCAACAAAACAAAAAGACTTTAACCAGATCATAATCATCCCCGGGGTTTGACCCAGCGCCTTATCGCATCTTCGAGACGCCTCAAACCTCCTCACGGGATGCACCGTCGAGCGTAGCGACTGTGTGTGGCGTGGGCCAGACGCGGCGGCTGATTGCGCCCGGCCACGTCCCCGCAAACAGCCGTGGAGCGCGCTTGCTCACTCTCACCGTTGAGCGTCTCGACTTCCAGCGGCTTGGATCCCAATCTGTTCCTCTGCGATCTCTTCCTTCCGCCTCTGCTCCTCGCCGGGATCTTCCTTCCTCGGCTCCTGGTCGCCGGCGTCCCACTCGAGGTCGATCACCTGAGAGCCTGGGTCTCCGGGCTCCGACTGAGCCAACCTGGTCACCAACTCTACGTCCAGGTTCAAGCCTTTGAGGAGATTGGTGAAGATTCGAGTGGCGTTGACCTGGGCGTCTCTCTGGTCCAGACGCACAAGAGAGACATTCAGACGAGAGGCCGACCACACCACAACATAACCAACGCATTACGTTGACACAGTGGGGCTTTCGGGAGGCAAAGAAGTGGGGGGGTGGGGGTGTAGGGGGTTAGGAGGTCACACAGACGTGTGTGTGTGTGTGGGTGGGTGGGTGGGTGGGTGGGGGGGGGAGGAGTAAGGAAACTTGCCTGAGGTTTTGCCTGACCTGACCCGCCCGGGAATCGAACCCGGGTCCTCCGGCTTGCGAGGCGAGGGGGTCTAACCCCTGAGCTTGAGACGGGGCTGGATTGAGGGGCTCCCACCCCCCCCACCCTCCCCCCTTCCCCCCACCCGTCTGCGTTCGCACCTGGGCTACTTTCTCGAAGAGGAATGGATATTTGGAGACGCGTGCTTTCATCTCCTTCAGCTCCGCTCGATACTGCGCCGCCTGCTCGCGGTCCCGCTTCCTGGGAACATACAAGAAACACGCTCTCTGCACACACGTGTTCCTGCCCCGCGTCCAGAGCCCCAACCCTCTTCGGGGTCTCCTCGGAGCCGAACCGGCCCTCGGTGAGGGTCTCCAGGAGGGGCCGCAGTGTTCCAGGGCGCACACTCCCTGCTGACGGCCTGGCTCGTGGGCAGGACCTGGAAGGGAATCCTCCCCCCCCTCTCCCCCCCACTCCCCCTTCCCAGCTCCTGTTAATCCCCGCAGCCGAAGCCCTCACGTCTTCGAGACGCCTCAAAGCGCTTCACGGGACACGCTGTCGTAGTGTAGTGACTGTGTGTTTTGCGGGCAAACACCCGTGGGACCGCATTCACCTGACGTCTCTTGTTACCGACCTGAAGATCTGCAGCTGGGTTTTAGCTCTGTTCTTCTTGTTTTTCTGCGTCTCGGAGAACGCAATTCGAGCCGCGATCTCCCTCTGCAACTTTCGCCTCTTCACCTGCTCCTTCTTCGCTCTCTCTCTCTCCTCCTGTTTCTTTCTCTCCGTCTCCTCCAGGTTTTTCCTGTGGAGGAGTTCAAATAATAATAATAATAATAATAATAATAGTAATAATAATCCTTGCATTTGACCCAGCGTCTAATCACCTCGCCGAGACGTCTCAAAAGCGCTCCCCCCGGGTTGTACTGTAAAGCGTAGTGACTGCGTGTTTCGCGGGCGAAACGCAGCAGACAATCGCGCACAGCGGCGGCCCCAGAAACAGTCGTGGGTTGAGTGACCAAATTATTATTTTTGACCGGACGCAGTCTCCTGACTTACCGCAAAAACTCTTGCCTCAGCTCCACCAGTTTGGTGATCTTCCCGATGCCAACGCTGGGAGCAGGTCTCAATCGGGACCTGGGGCTTGTCTTTGTGGCCTCCCCGGTAGGGTACGAGCTCGGGGGCTCCTGGGAGCTGGCTTCGGGCCCCTCTTTTCCCCGCAGCTGCTTCAGAAACCGCCTGGGTTGCGTCTCGAAGTCCGATTCCTTCTTCGCTCTCCCCTGCGTCGGTCTCTCCTTCTCGCCCGTCTTGCCCGCGCCGACTCGCGCCGTTAAATGCTTGCGTCGCTCCTCGAGCCTCAAACCTGGGTCGCCATCTGCCTTGGGCAAGGCCTGGGGGTCCGTGTGCTTCGCTCTGAACTCCTCCAAACACCAACCCTCCTTCCTCTGCCCCGGGGGGACGGACCCCACCGTCTCCTTGTCTGGCGATCGCTTCCTGGAGGCAGGGAGGGAGGCAAAGCGGGGGACAGGAGACCGACCTGGACTTGTTTCAAGGCCTTGGCTCAAGCCTTTCCCCGTCTGTTTCCTCTTTGCTTCCTGCTCGCCGTCTCCTTTGACCGTCCCATCCTCAGGCCTCGTCCCCTCTACCCCTTCCTTATCAAAGCCCTCGACGGAGGAGAAATCCTTCCCTTGACCGTCCATCGCTCTGTCTTTGGAGCCCGGGTCTGCCCGAGGGGCATAGCGATCCACAGAGAAACCTTTCCACATCCAGTGCAGAGGAGATTGACTCGCGCCATCCAAACTCTTTCCATCTACGGCAGCCTCCACCGCTTTTCCTAACGTCGTCTCCTCTCCCTCGATCTCCAGGCATTCAATCTTCAAGTCAGGGTAGACCTCACAAGCTTCTTTCTCTGCTCTTTCCAAAAAAAAAGAGAGATAATTCCTGGGATTATTCTCCTTAGAGCGAGAGAAGGTCGGGGTGGTGGGGGGGGGAGATTTAATGGAGCCGTTCGTTGAAAATTATTAGGGCTTTTGATACAGTAATAATAATCTTTGCATTTGATACAGCGCCTGATCGCGTCTTCGAGACGTCTCAAAGCGCTTCACGGGACGCGGTGCAAAGCGGAGTGACTGTGTGGTTTGCGGACGTCCCACAAACGAGAGTAAAGCGCTCTCTACACTGTTCGTCCGTCCGTCCACACTTCCCCGGGGTCAGGGTTAGAGACACAGTAAAGCTCCCTCTACGCCTCGGCCCTCCTCCCCCCCCCCCCACACCCCCAGCTTGGTGTCGTGCTCAGCCACTGTCAAGCGCTACCCTGCTCGAGGGGCGCTGTTGTTGTTGTTGTTGTTGTTACGTACTTCAGGCGGGAGCTCTCCACGTCTGCCGTAGCCTCTGCAGGAAGAGTGTCTCTGATTGGGGATTCGGACATAGGCTCCACATGGCTACACTTCTTCTCCTCGTCTTCCTCACCTGGAGACTAACAACAACAACAACAACAACGCACGACATTTACACGGAGCCTTTCCCTTCGGGAGGACATCCCAAGGCGCTGGACAGTCGGGGATTTGCACCCGAGTTTGTGGGGGGGGGGGATTTCAAAAATCCTAATCATTTGGTCCCTTCAACCCACCCCTATTTGTAGGGGGGGACGTCGCTGGGCGCAATTGGCTGCCGCGCTTCGGCCCACGCGAGGCACACAGTCGCTACGCTTCCCGGCGCATCCTGCGAAGCGCTTTGAGACGTCTCGGCGACGTGGCAAGGCGCCGCGCGCGATAACAACAGTCCTCCCATCTGACCCGGCGCCTCGTCACGTCTTCGAGACGTCTCAAAGCGCTTCACAGGATACACTGTAAAGTGTAGTCGCGGATTGAGCGACCATTTTATTATGGTTTTTTTGGGGGGGTGGGGGGGGGAGGAGGGATTATTACCCCTGGAAAGTGATCCGCCAATCCACTAATTTAAGCGGGTTCCTACTTACTGCTGGTGAACAGAGGAGTGTGTGTGTGTATGTGTCTATGTCTGTGGGGGTGTGGGGGGTAAGGAAAATTGCCCAAGGTTTCGGCCTAACCTGACCCACCCGGGAATCGAACCCGGGTCCCTCTGGCTCGCGAGGTGAGGGGTCTAACCCCTGAGCTACAGGAACTGTGGGGTGCGAGGCGAGGGGTCTAACCCCTGAGCTACAGGGGCTGTGGGGTGCGAGGGGAGGGGTCTAACCCCCTGAGCTACAGGGGCTGTGGGGTGGGGGGCGAGGGGTCTAACCCCTGAGCTACAGGGGCTGTGGGGTGGGGGGCGAGGGGTCTAACCCCCTGAGCTACAGGGGCTGTGGCTCCCTGAGCTACAGGGGCTGTGGGGTGCGAGGGGAGGGGTCTAACCCCCTGAGCTACAGGGGCTGTGGGGTGCGAGGGGAGGGGTCTAACCCCCTGAGCTACAGGGGCTGTGGGGGTGCGAGGGGGAGGGGTCTAACCCCCTGAGCTACAGGGGCTGTGGGGTGGGGGGCGAGGAGGGGTCTAACCCCCTGAGCTACAGGGGCTGGTGGGTGGGGGGCGAGGGGAGGGGTCTAACCCCCTGAGCTACAGGGGCTGTGGGGTGGGGTGCGAGGGGAGGGGTCTAACCCCCTGAGCTACAGGGTCATCCAAGGACCGCTCTTAAGGGTTATCAGAATAATGGGGGCATCGGCCGACCTCGATCCCCGCCGCAAAGAGAGACTGGAGGTAGGACATCATGTCCTGGTGCGGGGCGGCCTGTGGGCGAGTTGGAAGGCGGCCCGCGGGCCGCGTGTAGGCCATCACGCATTGGTTCCTGAACACAGACCGTCTGTGGGGCGACCACATGGTCAGCGGAGTGGGAAGAGAGGTGGTGGTGGTGATGGGGGGGGGCGGGGCGCCGTCTGGTGCGCATGCGCGGCGTCCTCCCGTCGCCAGGCAACCGCCGGGATCCCCCGTTCCCATTGTGTCCATTTCAGGCTCCGCCCCTTTAAAGGTGCACTGCTCTTAAAGGCGCCCCGGTTTCCCATTCCTGTCGGCCTAATTGACCCCCCAAAATGTTTCGATTACTCTTATTTTTAGCTAAACACACACACACATACACACACATATATATATGTGTTTATATCCTTTTGCAAGGGGATGGGGGCACATTTTTGAAGATGCCGATAAGAATAATCCTTGCATTTGAACCAGCGCCCTATCAGGTCTTCGAGACGTCTCAAAAGCGCTTCGAGGGATACACTGTGAAGTGTAGTAACTGTGTTTTGTGGGATATGGGCATACTTGCAAGCATTAGGGGGAAATTTGCGAGGATTATGGGGTAAGAGTGGGGGGAGTGGGGACTGGTCGGTAGCTCTATCAAAGGTCTGGCATGGGTTTGATGAGCCGAATGGCCTCCTCCTGTGCTGTAAGATTTTCTGCGATTCTATGATCAATTAGAATGATAACAGTAAATTCAGTCACTTCAGTCCACGACTGTTCGCGTGCGCGCGCGGGGAACGGGGGTGGGGGGGAGACTGTGCCCGCCCAGCACGCAACGGCCGCCACGCTCGATAAGAGCGGTCCCGTGAAGCGCTGGGGGTACAAACGCCAGGATTATTATTATTATTATTAATAATTTTATTAAGGGGTGGGATTGGGGCTCGTGTGCAGTTCCTCCACCGGGACACCAGGAGTGATGACGTTCCCGCGAGCGGTGAAAGGGGGCAGTTAGTTATGGTCCCACCGAACTTGACCCCCTGAATGCGTCGAAAGAGGAGGGATTTTGTGCGTCGTCGAAGGTGAAGAGCGGGGAGACGGCGTCGACTGACTCCGGGCGCGCGGGGTCTCGGCTCACTCTCCGGCGCAGCGCTGGGGGGTGGGGGGGGGGGCAGGAGAGAGTGAGAGTGAGAAAGAGAGTGAGAGAGAGAGAGAGAAAAAGCGACTGACTCGTTGTCGGAGACTCCGTCCTTCGGATGGGACATTAAACCGTCCACACTCCCCCAGGATTTCTCGTGGCGCTGTCGGGGGGGGGTGGGTGGGTGTGGGGGGGAAAGAAGGGAGTTTTTCTCTCTCTCTCTTCCCCCCACCGCTCTCTCTCTCTCTCTCTCTCTTTCTCCCCCTCCCTCCACCCCTCTCTCTCTCTCTCTCAGGATCCTGGCCGTTTCGTGGGGCTGTTCGCGGGGACGTCGCCGGGCGCAATCGGCCGCCGCGTTCCTGCCCCGCAAAACACACAGTCACTACACAGCGTTAACCCGCCGCCCCCCCCCCCCCAGCCACCACCCCCTCCGCCGCCAACGACGTGATAAGCAGCGCTGGTAGTCCTCGCGTTCGAACCCAGCGCCTGGTCGGATGCCGCGAGGCCTCTCAAAGCGCCTCACGGGACTACGCTGCGAAGGGTAGTGACTGTACGTTTTGCGGGCGAAACGGGTGCGACCGAGACGAACGCAAGGGTTATTATATCTCTTGTTCCCCTTTCCTTCTCCCCCCCTTCTTCCCCTCCCCTAGGGGACAGACATGAAGCTGTCATGTGGATTGCGAAAGACTTGTGTGCTCTTAGGGGGCATCTTGTTGCTGTTGGTGATCCGTTGGGGTTGGCACCGGACAGAGTCGCTGGGGGACGAGTGCCAGGCTAACGCCTTCTGGAACGTGGAGCAGCGGCAAATGGAGCGGGAGGGGGAGAGGAGGCCGGAGGGAACCGGGGAGCGAGCGAGCAGCTGCCGGGGAGATCCGTCCGTGGCCCAAAACGTGGTCGGCTTCTGCTCGTTCCCGCAGCAGATGAGGGACTTCCTGCTTTACCGGAGGTGCCGGGCTTTCCCGGTCCTCATGGAACCCTCCGAATCTTGCCGGCACCGTCCCTCCCTCCTCCTGGTCATCAAGTCCCGGCCCCCGCACTTCGAGAACCGCCAGGCCATCCGCCAGTCCTGGGGGGGGCTGCGAAAAACGGGGGACGTGACGTTGGGGCGGGTGTTTCTCCTGGGGGAGCAAGGCAAGGCCGACCACTACCCCGACTTGTCTCGGCTCCTGGCGGTGGAGCAAAGGGAGTTCGGGGACCTGTTGCAGTGGGGCTTCCGAGACACGTTCTTCAACCTGACCCTCAAGGAGATACTGTTCCAGCGCTGGCTGGCGGAGCGCTGCCCCGGCCCTCGCTACATCTTCAAGGGGGACGACGACGTCTTCGTCAACACCGACCGGATGCTCGACTACGTGCTGGGCTTGGGCCGGAGGCAGAGGAGGAACCTGTTCGTCGGGGACACCATCTTGGACGCCCTGCCCTCCCGTGACCTCCGGCAGAAGTACTACATCCCTCGGGCGTTCTACGCCGGGAGCTACCCGCCTTACGCCGGGGGTGCCGGGGTTCTGTTCTCCGCGGACCTGGCGAGGAGGCTCCTCTGGGTCTCGGCTCAGGTCCCCCTCTTCCCCATCGACGACGTCTACGTGGGGATGTGCCTCTCCCGCCTGGGGGTCGCCCCCCAAAGGCACGAGGGCTTCCGGAGTTTCGGGATTGCCGAGCGCAACAAGTGGGACGTGTGCACTTACCGGCAGCTGCTTGTGGTTCACAGACGCACCCCCCACGAGATGATCCGCCTCTGGATCTCCATCCGTCAACACAACCGTACCTGCCCCCCGCCGAAGGTGGGGGATCACAGGAGCAGGAGGAGGCCAATCAGCCCCCCCCCCCTCAACCCCCACCGCCCCCCCCCCCCGCCCACCTCGAGCCTGTTCCGGCTGTTCTGTTAAGATCATGGCTGATCTGTACCCCGACTCTCTCTCTGTGTGGCTCTCACTCACTCTCTCAGTCACTCTTTCTCTCACTCTCTCATTCACTCGCTCACTCATTCTCTCGCTCCCTCCCTCACTCACTCTCGGTCTCTCTCTCTTTCTCTCAGTCTCTCTCTCTCTCTCTCTCTCTCACTCACTCTCTCTCTCTAGGAACAGGAGGAGGCCATTCAACCCCTTGAGCCTGTTCCGCCATTCTACTAGATCTCAGTTGATCTGTACCTCAACTTTCTGCCTCTCTTTCTCAGGCTCTCACTCACTCACTCCCTCTCCCTCTCTAACTCAGTTTCTTTCTCTCTCTCTCTCTAGGCACAAAGGAACACGAGAATAGGATGAGGCCATTCAGCCCCTCGAGCCTGTTCCATCACTCTACTAGTTGGCTGATCTGTACCTCAACTCCAATTACCCGCCTTTGCCCCATATCCCTTGATACCCTTGACTGGTCCACCTCAGTCTGGACAACGTGAAGGGATCCAGTCATAATCCACAGCCTTTTGGGGGAGGGAGAGAGTTCCAGATTCCCCTTTGGGGGGATTTCTGCCCCCGATTTCACTCCTGGCTCTGATTTTCAGATGATGCCCCCCACCCCCCCCCACCACCCCTTTGTTCTGATTTTTCCACCTCCACCCACCAGAGCAAATAGTTTCTCTGCAGCTTCTCCATCGAAAGTTCTTTCTTGATCGATGAGAATTTCTCTGCAATAAAAAATTCCATTCTCGAGATTTGACAACTTATTTGTTCTGAAGTTCCAACTGCAGTCAGAGTCCGATCCTCGCAAAACCAGAGGACCCGGGTTCACGTCGGGAGGACGTCCCGAGGCGCTGGACAGTTGGGTCGGGACCCGAGCATTGGGGGGGGAAATGGTCAGGGTGAGGGGAGGGAAGGGAAGGGAGGGAGCGAGGAGGGGGTAGAGAGTCGAGAGGGGAGCTGAAGGCACGGTCGAAGAGAGAATAATCCCTTCAAAAAATAATAATGTGGTCACTCAACCCACGGCTGTTTTTGGGTGGTCGCTGTGCGCAATTGGCTGCCGCGTTTCGCCCACAAAATACACAGTCACTACACTTCCTGTGAAGCGCTTTGAGATGTCTCGAAGACGTGACAAGGCTCTGTAATCGAAGGCGAGGATTACTATGATTACACGTTATGTACTATACACTGTGACTTTTTAAGTAACACACAATTTTTTTGATTTAATCTAACAATAATAAAAATAATACATTCGTTATCGTTCTATTTGCTATTTGAATTATAGTAATTATTGTGTATTATTACTATTATAGAAGTATCACAATTGTTATGTTATCATTATAATTGTATAATTATTCATTGATTATTATAATTATGTATTATTACTATATATCTTTATTATTACATGGTTATTACTATTATATCATTATTATACGTATTACTATTACTATACTATAAGTATTACTATTATATCATTATTAAATGATTATTACTATTAAATCATTATTCTATATTACTATATTATTAATAAATGATCATTACTATATTATTATTAAATGATTACTATGATATTATTATTAAATGATCATTAGTATTATATTATTAATAAATGATCATTACTATTATATTATTATTAAATGATCACTATTATATCATTATTATTATTTTGTGACAATTGTGTCATTGTTGCAATTGTATAAATCATGACAACCATTATTTATATTATTATATTATTATTTTTTTTATTATTATTAATATCATTCCGATACCATTTGCCATAACAATAGAGGTGACTGTGAGAACTCGTGTGGCGCAAATCTCAGGAGGAGCAATATTGGGTCGTGGACGCGAAAGGGGGGGGGACAAGCTCGCTTTAAGAGGCAGCGGAAGTGGGGCGGTCGGACGGAAGTGGGCGACAACCGGAAGTGAACTGTCTTGGCGGCCGCCATGTTGTTTTGATGGGATCCTCCAAGAAGCACAAGGAGCGGGAACGGGCCGTGGACGATGGCGGCGGCGGTGGTGGCGGCGGCGGTGGGGCCGTGGCCCGGCACAAGAAACACAAGCACAAGGAGCGGGGCGACCGGCGGAAGCGGAGGAGCCGGAGCCGCTCCCGGGAGCGGGGGGACCAGCAGCAGCAGCAGCAGCAGCAGCCGCAGCGGCGGCGGCCGTTGGAGCGGGAGCGGGACCGGGAGCGAGAGCGCAGGCCCGAGTCCGAGCGGAGGCTCAAGCGCGAGAGGCCGGACGAGGAAGGTGCGGTGCGGTGCGAGGCGGTGCGGGGACGCAAAACAATCTCGTGCGAACGGTTTAACGGGGCGGGCGGGCGTGAGAAAAAAAAATGGACGCCCACTGCGCGCGCAGGCGGGCGGGCGGGCGCGACGCGCTCACGCGCATGCGCGCGCGGGCGGTTGACGTCGCACCGGCCCCTCCACCCGCGCGGGCGGGCGGGCGGGAAAACCGAGCCGCGCGGGCGGGCGCCGCACCAACCCAACACCTCATTGGTAATCGGTGATCAATATATGTCGACTGTTGAGAGAGTGCGATCAATAACAACCGGAGAGCGTTGTCTCGGTCGATCGCGTCAACGCCGACAGTCGATACTTAATCGATTAATGATCGATCACTGGAATGATAACCAATACTATTGACAATAATGTTAATAATAATCGATACCATTAACAATAATGTTAATGATAATCGATACTATTCACAATAATGTTAATAAATAATCGATACCATTAACAATAATGTTAATGATAATCGATACTATTAACAATAATGTTAATAAATAATCGATACCATTAACAATAATGTTAATGATAATCGATACCATTAACAATAATGTTAATGATAATCGATACTATTAACAATAATGTTAATAAATAATCGATACCATTAACAATAATGTTAATGATAATCGATACTATTAACAATAATGTTAATAATAATCGATACTATTCACAATAATGTTAATAAATAATCGATACCATTAACAATAATGTTAATGATAATCGATACTATTAACAATAACAATCCATAATAATCAATGATGTTAACAGTAATCGATACCGTTATCAACGATAATCGGTAATAATCAATAATAACAATGGAGACTAAACACTATTAATAATAATCAATAATAATAATTCATAATAACGATGACTAACGACGACGACGATGATAATAACGGTCCCGGGGGGTGGGGGGGGGTGTGACCCGGCGCCCGATTGCGTCGTCGGGACGTCTCAAAGCCCTTCGCGGGACACGGCATCGAGCGTAGTGACTGTGCGCGGGTGTTTTGCGGGCGGAGACGCGCACAGTCACTACACTACACGTCCCCACAAACAGCCGCGGAACTAAGTGATCCCATTATTATTATCAGTAGTAGTAGTAGTAGTAGTTTTTGGTCACTTCAACCCCTCCCAACCCCAAACCCCCCCCCCCACCACCGGCTGTTTGTGGGGCCGTCGCCGGCCGCGGTCGGCTGCCCGGGTTTCCGCCCGCGAAACACCCGCGCACAGTCACTACGCTCGACGGCGTGTCCCGTGAAGCGCTTTGAGACGTCTCGACAGCGTTGATCAAACGCCGGGACTGTTATTGTTATTATTATTATTATTATTATCGCAAGAAACAGAGCCTTGAGGTCAGACCCTCTTCTACCCTCCACCCTCCCTACCTCCCACCCCCCTCTCCCACCCCCACCCCCTCCCCCACAGCCCCTCCTGATCCCAACCCCGCAACTGGGGTCCAAACCCCAGTCTCTCTGTTGAGCGAACGCCGTGCGAATGTCCCGCGCTGTTGCGGTTGATCTGATGTCCGTGTATTTATATCTCTTTTTCTCCCCCCCACCCCCACCCCCCCCCCACCCCTCTTCTCTCCATCCTAAAGGTCCCACGGGGCCGAAGTCCGCAGGGGGCGATGCTTCCCTCAGCGTAGAAGAAACCAAGTGAGTGAATAAGTCTTCACGGTTTGGGGGGGTGGGGGGGGGGTTAAACGGGCGAGAGAATTATTTGGGGGGGGCGCGGGGAGGGTCTGGAGGGGTTGGTGGGGAAGCTGTTTGCTGGGGGAAACCCAAACGCACAGTCACTACGGTGTGCCCCAGACGTCTCGAAGCCGTGATGAATGAGGATTATTCCTATTTTCCACCAATAAAAGCCTCCTAACTCTGGGCTCCGTCCGTCTCTCTCTCTCTCTCTCTCTCTCTCTCTCCCCCACCCCCTTCCCCCCCAAACCCCCCCCTCCCCCCCCCCCCCCGCAGCAAACTCCGAGCCAAACTCGGCCTGAAACCTTTGGAAGTCAACGAGACCAAAAAAGGTGAGTGCGGAACGAGAGGTGGGTCTGTATTTACCTCCTCCCCCCACCACACACACACACACACCCGCCAGAAACCGTCCAGTGGTTCGTCCACATTGCCCCCCCCCCCCACACAAACTGTGCCCCACGCAGCCAAACTCCACCCGACCACCGCAAAGCACACAGTCACTACACGCTGTGCATTAAACCTCCTGGTGACTGTATTTCTCTTCGTCTCTCTTTTTCTGTGTCTGTGTGTGTCTCTGTCTGCCTTCTCCCTCTGTGTGTGTGTGTGTCTCACTCTCTGTCTGCCTTCTCCCTGTGTGTGTGTGTGTGTCTCCCTCTCCCTGTCTGCCTGTCGCTGTATGTGTGTGTCTCACTCTCTCTATCTGCCTTCTCCCTCTGTCTGTCTGTCTGTCTGTCTGTCTGTCTGTCTGTCTGTCTGTCTGTCTGTCTGTCTGTCTGTCTGTCTGTCTGTCTGTCTGTCTGTCTGTCTGTCTGTCTGTCTGTCTGTCTGTCTGTCTGTCTGTCTGTCTGTCTGTCTGTCTGTCTGTCTGTCTGTCTGTCTGTCTGTCTGTCTGTCTGT